>NC_057802.1:576898215-576906486 GCF_018294505.1 Triticum aestivum
AGTTTTACAAAATAAACAACCGATCGTTCGAAAAAAATGCTGGCATGCACCAGTCAGCCCACAGCAAGCCCAGTCAGCCCACTGCAGGCCTATCGGCCAACTGCAGGCCGACTGGACCCTGTCGGCCAACTGCAGGCCGACTGGGCCTGATCTGGTCGCCGACAGCCGAATCGGCCAGCAGCAAGCTGATGGCCCACCAGTCGGCCTGCTGTGGGCTGACTGGGCTCAGTCGGCCTGCAGCGGGCCGACGGTGTATTATTTTTGAAAATTCTTTTTTCAGCGTAATATTTCTGTAATTTAAAAAAAATGTATTATTTAAAAAAATTAGCGACCGGAGAAGGCTTCTTGGACGCCAGATCCGCATTAAAGTGGCGCCGTCCTTCCCGCCCGGCAGTATCGCTCTGACCAGCATGAACGCCATCGAGTCATGTCGTCTTTGGAGCGGTAGACTGGCATGAATGTGGTCGTGACATTGGGTGGGGCCAACCAAGCGGACACGTATGCGGCACGAGTGTGCATGCCCGAAAGCCTTCCCTTGTTTGGAGCTGGTTTGAGGGAATTCGGACGCGCAGAAGCGTTGCGGACGTTTGTGGCACCACGTTGCATGATAAAACACGTCCGGCCACATCAGCCTGCAGGCCTGTGGGCGATTTGTGGAGCGATGTTTGGGATTCCCTTAGGGGAGTACCTAGAACTCATCTAGATGAGACGTAATTTGGTCTCATTCACCTGGAAAACAAGAACGGATACAACCCACGTCAGCATACACGCATCTTATAGCATCACATCCAGTGGCTATAAAAGATGAATGAGACCAAATTAAATCTCATCTAGATGAGTTCTAGCAAAACTGTTTCCTTAGAGCATCTACAGTCGGGAGCCTCAAACACCCGGCCAGACGGCCCCGTGACTGACCGGTGAAAAAACAGCAACCCAGACGGGCGCCTCAAATGGGTCTCAAACTCCCAGGTTGACCGGCACCGTTCATATCTAGCCCAAATCTGGGGCAGATATCGGTGGACAAGGCTCAAGACGTTCGCCACGTCGGACTAACGTTGAGGTACCACAGGAAAGTGCCTGGAAAACCGACGATCCATTGGGCGTCTCCTCCGGTGGGGTGTGAACGCCATGCGGCGCCGCTCCTGGCTCACCGTTTGGGGGCCAAAGTCTGGCTAGTTAAGCTGGATGGCGTCCCCCGGCCCTAGCCATATTTTCTGCTTCCTCCCTCTTGCGCTGCGAACCTGAGCCCGTCCACCTCGCTCCCTCTCCTCCTCCCTCTTGACTCGCCGTCCGCCTCTGTTATGGCCCAGTTGAAGAAGACCACGTATGATTGGGGAGGGGTGGAGAGGGAGAGGAGACTGAGAAGAAGACTCACTGTCGGGGGAGGGAAAGCACCAGCAGTCAACGACCAGATCCTTCTTCAAACGAACCGGCGGGCGCGGATCGGAGGAAGCCCATGGCGTGGTGTGGCGGTAGCGGCGCCTGGGTGACGAGCGAGGGTGCGAGTGCTCTCTCTCGCAGGTGACCCACCTCTCCCCACCCTCCCCCCCTCCCCCCGCCCTCTCTCTCTCAGCCCCGGATCTGAGAGGGACGGCGGCGTCCGCCACCGCGCCTTGGCCTCTCCCTGAACTCCAGTGCACAAGCTAGGGTTAGAAGTGTTTGGGGGCTAAGCAATGGGGCTGCGGGAGGATGAAGGAAATAGGGCAGCGACCTTGCTACCGCGGTGACGGCGTGCTGGAGATGGTGGGCGGTCGGCGTGCGGGCTGCCAGATAGCGAGCGGTCGGCGGCGGAGGGAGTGCGTGAGAGGATTTAGATTTGGGGATTTTGGATTTAGTCGTCGCACAAAGGCTGAATGAAAAAATAATAGGAGGAATGCTTGGCGCTAAGTTTTTGGCCCGCGCGCGCAAAGATAGGCCAGCCCAATTGGCAACCAACGGTTGGTCGGTATTAATCGCCGACCAACAGTCTGACGAAGGCACAAGCTTTCCCGACCGGTGGTCCAACGTGAAATATCCAAGTATTGCTGACCGACAGTTGGACACGATATGTAAGTATTACCGACCAACAATTTGTTAGAAGTTTTCTCAACCAACAGTCCGTTGGTGAAATTGACTTTTCCCAACACACACCGGTAGGGAAATCTGGTGCGTGGTGTAGTGTATGCTAATGTCGGATCGTCGCTTTTAGATACTGGAGGATATCCAGGCGAGGCGCGCCACCCGCACGGCAGCTGGCCTGCCTTCGGACTCGCCGGGGCCGAAGGAGGAGGAAGATGAGGGGGGGGGGGTAACCGGTGGCAGAGCAGCAATTGGTGCCCATGGAGGTGGAGGATCCGTAGGAGGAGGACCTGGTGGTGTCGGAGGAGGAGCGGGCACTGGTTGGGGGTTTCGCCATGGAGGACACCATGGTGGAGTTCAAGGTCGCCCAGGCGGCGGATATAGTGCAGCAGCAGGCCATCCTAGAGTCAATACAGGATGAGGCCTACGTGGAGGCCAACTGGCGCTTCATCCTGCAAGAATAGACGTTTATTGACGCCCTTTTAGACGAGCTAGATGTGGAGGAGGAAGCGGGGCCAAAGCGAAGGAGAAGCCGCAGGAGCTGGAGTTCCGTCAGCCGCCCATGTATCCGGAACCAGGAAAGGAGATCGTGGACATCTTCGGTGACAACAAGTAGTGTTGTGTAGGTTTAGTTGATCTTTGTAGTATTAAGACATGTAATTAGCACTATTAAGCATGTAATTAGAACATCAAAATATGATACTATCTTCCCCCTCAAAAAATAAAACATAAACTTAAAGACAATACTATCTTATACTTTGTATTTTTGTTAGGTTTACATATAAAATGAAATCCTTGAAACATTGCCTCATGCCCTTCCTGTCCCCTGTTTATGTGACTATAAAGAAATAAGTACTGTATCACCCACCTCTACTTGTGTGCACGATGCTTTTCTTGCATATATATACCACATCAACCATGTCTCTGGTGAACAAGGTTCTCTTCTCATTTGTACTAGTACTTCATCTCCGCCGGAATACGTCCCTAAGCACACTCAATGCTAACGTCTCGGTAGCAATAGCTTATTGGATCAAATATGTGGTAATCACATCAAAATATTAAAGAGAGGGTATTTGTTGGATTAGCTTGTGGCATTAAATAGCTGGAAGTGACATTAACAAATCAAAGAGAAACTTGAGAAAGAAGTGAGAATACACGGGAATAGGAGGCATCGAGAGTATTTGCGGGAACCAAATGCCGTGCTTGTTAATCGTTACGACCCCAATACTGTACGGCTTCTTTCTTTTGACGAGCTTTTTTGGCTTTCTTTTGACCAGCTGGGGATTTCGGTGCCTCATGAGAGCAACTCTGCTGAAGCATACCCACCTCCAAATTTTGAAAAGGGTAATTCGTCCATAATTTCCGAACGGATGATGAATTTATTAAGGACATTTTCTATGGGATTCTCACTTACGTTGTACAGCAGCGCTACAATGCCTGCCACTTCTGCTGATAACTCTCAGCTATGGACGATCAGACCGCCGGATAATTCTCACGGATGTTGTACAACCATACAAGGCGTGTCTTTTGAAAGTCAATCCAACTAAAAAGCCCACTATAGCCAATGTATCTTCGTTCTTCTTCTATCGAAAAAAAAGATGGTACGAGACGACCGAAGGTTGAACAACATCGCCGGCGTCGTCCGGGATACTTGCCGTCCAACAATGTTCCTGTGCTATACTGTTCTGCGGTCCCTATAACGTGTTGCTGCTAGCAGCCTGAAACTGTTAAACATGCCCTGTGGCAAAGGGATGGGAGCACAAGGACATTGCGCCGGCGGCGAACGCTATTTTGCCAGCGCCGGCTGTGCAAACTCGATAGCTAATTAAGCAAACAGCTTGTGGCAAGGAAGAAGGGATGAAAAAAAAATAGTGTACCAATTAATCGAACGTGTCATAAATAATTAACATACATATACGTACATAGCTTTGCCAGAATGCAAGATGTAATACAATACGAGTTTTCCCGCATAAAAATAAATAAATACTCAAGTTTAGACACTGCTTTATAACACAGTATAATCAAGGTCACTCACATACACGAGCACACAACCACCCGTATGAAAGCACACACGCACACCGTACCCCTCTGAGCACCGACGAAAGACTGAGCCGGCATATCATCTTGAGATTGACGAAGTCGTCACAGACATCTTTGTTGTCGACGGAAATGTCTTCTCCCACTGAACGAACATCGCCGGAAGACCTGAAATAAATCCAGGAAAATGCGAGCACCATTGTCAAGTCTAGGACTTGAACTTTGGTAGGCTGAGATACCACTGGCCATCTAAACATCCAACCACAGGTTGGCTTGCAATTTACACACTGTTTAGAAGACCCTTTTCAACGCGGTGAAACTTTTAAAATGGGGTGTAGTTTGAAAGGAAACCCTCTAATGGCCAACCATGGTTATGACCCAGTTTTACATCTAGGTTCAGTTATTACGCAATGTTTTCTCAAAAATAAATACATAATCGAATTTTACTTTACATAAGTTGATACTCCCTCCGGTCCTTATTACTTGTCGCTCAAACAGATGTATTTAGCACTCAAATACGTTTGGATACACCCATTTGAGCGACCAGTAATATTGATTGGATGGAGTACAATAAAATTCCATATAATTGGCTAAAAAACGTTTAACAACATTCAAAAGTGACTCAGTAGCACGAGTAGGTAGCACTAGCTTAGTGGATCAAATATGCGGTGGGACTGGCTTACTGGAGCAAATATGTGGAAGGTAAGTTTACCAACCCACTCAATGCTCAGGGCAACTCCAATGCAGAGACAAACGGATACGCTTTTCGGCCGTTTCGGTTGACCAGGCAGACACCAGCGCCCGTTCTTGTCCGCCGGTCCATAGGTGCGCCCACCGCGGTCCACACATTTCAACAATTTGAAATTTAAAATACTTTATATTGCCGTCAAAAGTCCAGGACATACATTAACTTAAACTAAAAAAGGACTTAAATAACTTTAACTAAATGGAACCCTAGATCTACTACACGTCATCGCCGTCGCCGTTGTTGATGTCGTCAGCGGTGGGCTCGATGAAGGCCGGGGTCTGCCACGGGTCAAGTGGCACCGGCGCGTGCGGCGGTGCAGCGGGCGGCACCTGCTGCAGCTCCTACTGCGGTTGCACCATCGACTGATACTCACATGACCACGTCTCCGCGCCCACCCACATGGCTGGGGCCAACACCAACTCTGGCATGTTGGGCACCGTGGTCGTCCACGACCAGGATTTGTTTTTTCAACGGAGGCAAAAGATTTGCCTCTTGCATTAATAAAGGAGAATTGAATTGAGTTTTTTGGTGTTACAGCCACTTCAGAATTAAGCGTTACAACATCCTACTACAGCCATGCCTCACTCTACCGCCATGATTTGCCCTAACTTCTTAGCCCCCGCAAGCACCGATAGGGCCGCCTCCTGCTTGATCTCACGAACAAGGATTGTCGCGGGACGCTTTTTTGACGGAACACATGTGCATTTCTTTCCTTCCCAATGGCCAAAGAGGTGAGCATGACAATCGAGGCGACGGCCTTGCAGTCTCGGATGCTACCGTCAGGGATACCCACCCACTAGTCTTCGGTGGAGTGTAAGAGTTGCCAAGTGGAAGTATCAATACTCTCAATCTGAAGCAGTTACGACCAGGATTGTGGGGTTGCTAACATTTATCAATCTTTAGTTTTTGCATAAATTATCTGGTCAATGGATAACTTTTTGATATGTTATCTTTCATGAAAAAAGTGAACTGTATGCACGGGGTACCTATACGGCAAATAGTATACTAACCACAAACCTCCACTGGTGTATATTCATTATCTATACCACACCCCACTTTACTTACATGAATATTGTTCTCGTCTTATATATATTGCATTCATCTTATACTAAATAGCTCCATCGTCTCACTCTAAATTGGCATTTTGGTGTTACTAACTTAGGTTTCATCAAATATATAGGTTGTAGTCACAGATCAAAGATAGTTAACGAAATGCAAGATATGAGAATACATGGGAATCGGAGACATCGGTTGTAATGGTGGAAGGATTTTTATCCGTAGGATGAGGATAGCATGACTACTGAAAAGCGCGTAACAGATTTACTGTATACCCCATTTTATACGGGTATTTTTGCCATCTATGTAGGAGAGTGTGTGATCCCCAGGGTGTTCAAACTTTCACGAAGAGCCTACAGTGACACGGCTTTCATGTACAACGCTGAAGAAGAATCGGCAAGAATAGCTATATCGCAAGGCGGAATAGGATGGAAAACTGTCTGCGACGGAAGCCCTTAGAACTACCGCAACTCAAGGGCCCCTATACCTGGTGCAGTACTTAAGGGTCAGAAGAAGGGTTTGGTTTGGCGTGTTGGAAACAGGTAGAATATTGAAGTTTTGCACAATAATCGTGGACTGATAATGCGGCCGAGCTCAGTTGAACACAAGGTTTTGGTTACCGAATGGTGCATTTTTACCGATGGGGACTGGTAAACGTGGTTACCATGGTTACCACGAAATTTCGAGCAAATTTCGAATGAAATTTATAATTGAATTTAAATTCAAATTCTTTCAAAATAGATATAGATAGCACTTGAACTCATATTTATCATGAAAGAGCTACTAGCTAGTGGAACGTTGTCTACAACACGTGTTGTCAAGTGTTGCCATACTTTACTATACATTGGGCATTTGAATTCAAAAAATTGAAAAAAATGAATTTTTTTGCTCGAAATGCCCATTTACCGAGGGGGACCGAAATATGCAGTAACCGTAGTAAATCTTGCAATTTCGAGCGGTAACCAAAACCCTGGTTGAACATCAGAATTTTGATTTCCTCAATTTTTGACCTCATCAATCCACTTACTGGATATTGGGACAACTATCTCGTCAAGAAAACTTTCAGTGATGATGATGAGAAGCACATTCTCAGTATTCTGATTCGTGAAGATTTTACTTTCAAATCTGCAGTCAATATTGATACAGGGAAAATTGACACTTTCCTCTCATAGAGTCTTCGCCTATGCTTGTTTCTCTGCCCCGGAGATCTAAATATATGTTGAAATTTTGGTCTGCACAAGGTATGTCCTAAAGATGGCTTCAAATGCAAACTGTTGAACATCAAAGTGTGTGTCTCGTTAAGGTAAACAGTTTTGCCTTTTGATTAACATCATCAAAGGTCATATGCGACTTTAGAGGAAAAACCAGCTCAGAAACAGAATTATGCATTAAGAAGCTCCAAGCCCGCTCGGAGGGTTCGGACGCCCACTGGGAATACCAGTAGGCAGTAGCGTGCAACTTGGCTTGCATCATGGTGGCGAAATCAGTAGTCAAGGTTATCCCTTGTAAATGTGACTCCCACCGGATGTGCCCCACTTGTCGCAGCCTGAAAGTTTATTCCTTTTTCATAAATTTGTTTATTCAAAATACTTTTTCTTTTAAACTATGCGTCCAAATCTAGAATAGTTTTAACCATTAGATATCTCACGTCAAGATCTTCGAAACTAGCTCTCCTATTAATAGGTTCAATGAATGTTTTTTTTCATGAAAAAAACCTGAGACGAAAGCATGGTATTTTATATGAACTTTTCCCCTTTCTAACATGCACAACTGTGCCTCTCGTGGTAGCTAATTTGTGCCTCCACGAGAAACAAATTAGTGACTCTCGCAAAAGCAAAAAAAATATGTTTTTCCCCACTTCGGGGAGGGACTGGCGTGCCTCTGGCGATAAAAAACAAGACCTGGCATAAAAAACAAGAACTCCCCTCCACCGATGTAGTCAATTAGGACTCACCAGTAGAAGCCCGTGTGTTGCTACGGGCTACAATGTATATAAATGAATCAAAAAAGATCAAGGTCTTCTTCAAGGTCGAAGCTCATTTCTGCTCATGCGTTTGGGCAAGTACGGACATCAAACGGGCGCCCAACAGGCTCCTCGATATTCGACAGTCTAGATACTTCAGGCTCCCACAAATCCAGCCCTTATGTGGGGGAGGGGGGGAATGTGATTCTCCAGACTACCCCCTTGTTATCTCCAACACGCGCTCCAAACACACCCAAAAAACCACCCGAGGACGCACCGTTCCGCTTCCTGCTTGGTTTCCTGCCGTAGAGGGACATTTCTCGGTGGAGCCATGTCACCCTCTCTTCTTCACAACGTACTTCCCCGTGGAGCGCCAAGCTAGGAGGAGCCCCCAGCCAACCGTCCCACT
>NC_057802.1:576906834-576913360 GCF_018294505.1 Triticum aestivum
AGGAGGCGTGCGTCTCCCGTGACACCCCTTGAGCCAAGAAGGCATATCCGATGTCTCCTGAGCTATTGTCATGTTATAACATACAGTTGAATGTCGTGCATTATCATGAAAAAAAGATGTTGTCCATTATTGTACATGTTGTAGAATGAAATACAAGTATAATCTTTGCATGAATAATATAGCATAGTTGCACAAAAAATAATCTCTGCAAAGCGCGCTTCCTTCTCATGCAAAGCTCCCTTCTCCTCCTCTCTCGAAACAGGCTTTCGCCCCGCTTTATATATAAACAAAACACCGAACCAAGTACATGTCCGAACAATACAAGATGGTGAGGTAGCCCTCATACAATGTCGATCCCAAGATAACCGGATCACGCATGACACTACGCTACTAAAAGAAAGCATTGGGAAAAGCGAGTACAACGGCACACACTGCCCTAAACACATAAGTTCCACGACAACGCCCCCAGGAGAGAAAACGGCACAAAGTGTCGTCGCTGCCGAGTCCAGAAGGGACAAGGGTCTTCACCCGGAACCCTGACACGAAGAGGAGCACCACGACGATGTCTTCAGGAAGAAAGCGGTGCCCGCAGGCGTCGCCGTCATCGGCGACAAAACGCAGAGTTTCGCTCGGTAGCTCCCTCGTGTCACTCGAGGTCTTCAGGCAAGGCGCAACGAGTACAGCTCCCAGATCTGTATCGAGGCGACGCCACTGCCAAAGACAGGGAGAGCACCCGGGCCACCCACCGCTACCCTCCTGCCTCCCACACGGCCAAGAAGGAGATCCACCATCACCGACATGGTGCCCGTAGGAGAGCCGACAATGCGGACCGCCATCCAAAGCCGCCGCTTCAACATCCATGTCCAAGCCCCCACCATCCGTCCACGTCATGAAGCACCAACCTCGGAAGGAAGAAAGAAAGGGGTCTCCTTTCGTTCCTAGCCCGGCATCAGTAACGGGATCTGGGTCGACGCCCCCACAGCAGGGGGCGCCCACACCATGTGTCCCCAGCCAGTCCCGGTGGACCGGGTGGGACACAACCCCGTGGCTACCGACGGCCGCTGCCGAGCCCACTCGCACGCCGCCTCAACTGTGGTCACTGGTGCCGATCTGCCCGACGGGATAGCGGAGACCCGACCACCACCGCCGACCACCATACCCGCAGGAAGAGCACGAGCAACATCCATGAGCACATCCCGGGCCAAGCCTCACATCCCTATCCGAAGTTGAACCTCCGATCCGCCCCGGGCCCCTAACTGGCCCACCCGAGCACGAATCCTAGATCTGGACCTCCGTCGCACGAGCTACCCACACGGCGCCGGTACAGATCCAGGAGAAGGAAGGACACCACCACCAACCGCACCCCGCCACCAACCACAAACCTTCGCTACAAGGGCATCACGGCCGCACCGGCGACCGTGCAACCACCCACGGCCACCTCACCGGACCACCACACCACCACAGGAACCCCGACCACCACCCACCAGACATCCAAGCCCAACCCGGCGAGGAAAGGGGAAGCCGGCAAGCCGAGCTATGTGGAGAAGAAGCAGCAACGCAGCAAGGGGAAAGCTGCCCGGTAGCCATGTCCCCCCCTGACCGCCGCCGGCCGTGGCCACCAGAGGCAGCACGGCAGTTCAAGATCCGGTCGAGGGCCACCCGATGCAGCACGGCAGGAGCTGCACCAGCCGCAGCTCCCTCGAGTCAGACCCGCACAACCAGCACCAACTCCCCTGTCCACGACCACTAGTAGGAAAGAGGGTTTCGTTCAGGCCGGGTCAGCCCATTTGTCCCGGTTCAGTCCAGAACCGGGACCCATGGGGGCACTGGTCCCGGTTCGTAAGGCCAGGGGCCTGCCGGGCCTCGTGGGGGCATTGGTCCCGGTTCGTCTGGCCCCTTTGGTCCCGGTTGGTGGGACGAACCGGGACCAATGGTCCTCACTCCTGGCCCACCACCATTGATCCCGGTTGGTGGCTTGAACCGGGACCACAGGCGGCCCTTTAGTCCCGGTTCATGCCACGAACCGGGACCAATGAGGTGCCTATATCTACCCCTCACCCGCGAGCAGAGCACTCCAGTGCTATGTTTTTCTCTGGCCGACGAGGGGAGGGCTTTGTGGTGCTCTAGCTCACCTCCTATCCACATGAGGTGTTCGATGAAATTCCCGAGCCACACTAGTTAAGCTTTCTCCTCTCGAAGCTCGACCTCAAAGCTCCATTTTCCTCGAGATTTGTCTAGGTTTAGCGGCCCGTCACGTCCCATTCCCGTCTTCACCGCCGTCGATCGCCCGCGCTGATCTCGTCGCCGGCACCACCATGGTGAGCCTCTTGTTCTTATCTTCTTTCTGAAAGAAAAAAAATTCTTACTTTAGATGCATGGTTTAATTAATTAGATCCTCTGGAGAGCTATATGTACTTTGGTTTTAATGTGATGATGAACTTCTATTAATTGGGTCACTTAATTATCTATTCATGATGTTCTGTAATGGTTTTTGACACACTTAATTATATATAATGCACACAGATGAACCGGCAATGGATGTACGGTGACAGACACACCTCCGAGTACATTAAGGGCGTGCATGATTTTCTCGAAGTGGCTGAGGCAAACAAGCAGAATGGTTTTATGTGTTGTCCATGCCCTAAATGTGGGAATACGAACTCTTACTCTGACCGGAAAATCCTTCACACCCACCTGCTTTACAAGGGTTTCATGCCACACTATAATGTTTGGACGAGGCACGGAGAAATAGGAGTTATGATGGAAGACGGCGAAGAAGAAGAGGACGAGGACAACTATGTGCCCCCTGAATACGGTGATGCTGCAATGGGGGAAGCTGCTGAAGATCAAGAGGAACCAGACGATGTGCCCAATGATGCTGCAACGGGGGAAGCTGCTGAAGATCAAGAGGAACCAGACGATGTGCCCGATGATGATGATCTCCGTCGGGTCATTGTCGATGCAAGGACACAATGCGAAAGTCAAAAGGAGAAGCTGAAGTTCGATCGCATGTTAGAGGATCACAAAAAACGGTTGTACCCCAATTGCGAAGATGGCAACACAAAGCTCGATACCGTATTGGAATTGCTGCAGTGGAAGGCAGAGAATGATGTGCCTGACAAAGGATTTGAGAAGCTACTGAAAATATTCAAGAAGAAGCTTCCAAAGGATAACGAATTGCCCGACAGTACATACGCAGCAAAGAAGGTCCTATGCCCTCTAGGATTGGAGGTGCAGAAGATACATGCATGCTCTAATGACTGCATCCTCTACTGCCGTGCATACAAGGATCTGAACGCATGCCCGGTATGCGGTGCATTGCGGTATAAGATCAGACGAGATGACCCTGGTGATGTTGACGGCGAGCCCCCCAGGAAGAGGGTTCCTGCGAAGGTGATGTGGTATGCTCCTATAATACCACCGTTGAAACGTCTGTTCAGAAACGAAGAGCATGCCAAGTTGATGCGATGGTACAGTGAGGACTATAAGAAAGACGGGAAGTTGAGAGCACCCGCTGATTGGTCGCAGTGGAGAAAAATCGAGAGAAAGTACTGGGCTGAATTTGCAAGTGACCCAAGGAACGTATGGTTTGGTTTAAGCGCGGATGGCATTAATCCTTTCGGGGAGCAGAGCAGCAATCACAGCACCTGGCTCGTGACTCTATGTATGTATAACCTTCCTCCTTGGATGTGCATGAAGCGGAAGTTCATTATGATGCCAGTTCTCATCCAAGGCCCTAAGCAACCCGGCAACGACATTGATGTGTACCTAAGGCCATTAGTTGAAGAACTTTTACAGCTGTGGAATGGAAACGGTGTACGCACGTGGGATGAGCACAAATAGGAGGAATTTAACCTGCACACGTTGCTGTTTGTAACCATCAACGATTGGCCCGCTCTCAGTAACCTTTCAGGATAGACAAACAAGGGATACCACGCATGCACGCACTGTTTAGATGACACTGAAAGTATATACCTGGATAAATGCAGGAAGAATGTGTACCTGGGCCATCGTCGATTTCTTCCGACCAACCATCAATGTCGAAAGAAAGGCAAGCATTTCAAAGGCGAGGCAGATCACCGGAAGAAGCCCGCCATGCGTACCGGTGATCACGTACTTGCTATGGTCAATGATTTACACGTAATCTTTGGAAAGGGTCCCGGCGGACTAGCTGTTCCGAATGACGCTGAGGGACACACACCCATGTGGAAGAAGAAATCTATATTTTGGTACCTACCCTACTGAAAAGACCTAGAGGTCCGCTCTTCAATCGACGTGATGCACGTGACGAAGAACCTTTGCGTGAACCTGCTAGGCTTCTTGGGCGTGTATGGAAAGAGAAAAGATACACCTGAGGCACGGGAGGACCTGCAACGTTTGCACGAAAAAGACGGCATGCCTCCGAAGTAATATGAAGGTCCTGCCAGCTACGCTCTTACGAAAGAAGAGAAAGAAATCTTCTTTGAATGCCTGCTCAGTATGAAGGTCCTGACTGGCTTCTCGTCGAATATAAAGAGAATAATAAATATGCCAGAGAAAAAGTTCCAGAACCTAAAGTCTCATGACTGCCATGTGATTATGACGCAACTGCTTCCGGTTGCATTGAGGGTGCTTCTACCGGAAAACGTCCGATTAGCCATTGTGAAGCTATGTGCATTCCTCAATGCAATCTCTCAGAAGGTGATCGATCCAGAAATCATACCAAGGCTAAGGAGTGATGTGGCGCAATGTCTTGTCAGTTTCGAGCTGGTGTTCCCACCATCCTTCTTCAATATCATGACGCACGTCCTAGTTCATCTAGTCGACGAGATTGTCATTCTGGGGCCCGTATTTCTACACAATATGTTCCCCTTTGAGAGGTTCATGGGAGTCCTAAAGAAATATGTCTGTAGCCGCGCTAGGCCCGAAGGAAGCATCTCCATGGGCCATCAAACAGAGGATAGGTCTTAAGAAGATAGGTCTCCCTAAATCGCGGTATGAGGGGAGACTGACTAGAAAAGGCACGCTTGGAGGGGACTCAATAATATGGAGGGACCGATATTCTTGGTCTCAAGCACACTACACAGTTCTATAGAACTCTACCTTGGTGACCCCGTATGTCGATGAACACAAGAACAGTCTGCGCTCCAAACACCTGGAGCAGTGCGACGACTGGATTACATGTGAACACATCAGGACTTTCAGCAGTTGGTTGGAAACACGTCTCAGAGGTGACAACACTGTTTGTGATGAGTTGTACTCGTTGTCCAGGGGACCATCTTTTACTGTATTGACTTACAAAGGATACGAGATAAATGGGAATACATTTTACACGATCGCCCAAGATCAAAAGAGCACCAACCAAAACAGCGGTGTCCGCTTTGATGCAGCAACCGAGAGGGGAAAGGACACATATTATGGTTACATAGTGGACATATGGGAACTTGACTACGGACATGATTTTAAGGTCCCTTTGTTTAAGTGCAAATGGGTCAATCTGTCAGGAGGCGGGGTACAGGTAGACCCAGAGTACGGAATGACAACAGTGGATCTGAAAAATCTTGGGTACACTGACGAACCGTTCGTCCTAGCCAATGATGTGGCACAGGTTATCTATGTGAAGGACGTGTCTACCAAACCGAGAAAAAGAAAAGATAAGGAAGCGAATACATCATATGATGAGCCAAAGCGCCACATAGTTCTTTCAGGAAAAAGGGACATCGTGGGAGTGGAGGGCAAGACAGACATGTCTGAAGATTATGAAAAGTTTCTTGAAATTCCTCCCTTCAAAGTCAAGGCTGACCCAAGGATCCTGATAAACGATGAAGATTGTCCATGGTTACGGCGCAATAAGCAAAGTACAGAGCAAGACTTTTCAATTATTATGATGATACCATGCCAACTTTCAACCTTTTCATAGTTCATTTGAAATGCCTGTTGTAACAGACGAGTTTCCGTATGAAACCCTGATATCTCGAAACAGATTGTCCATTTTGTACACGAAGTGCATCCAGCTTTTCAATTTCAGTGTCTTATAGCTTAAAATAATCAGTAAATGCATGAAAAATAACAAATAAAGTCAGAAAGGGTTGAAAATTGATGATGTGGCTTTGAATGGTGCATTTTGAACACACAAAAAGTCACGAATTCAAATAAGTTTTAAAAACTGAAATCCCTTTGAACAGACGAGTTTTGTACACGAAGTGCATCCAGTTTTTGCCGTAACCCTCTCAACTTTCTTGCACATGCTATGTGGATGAAATGATGATACCATGCCAACTTTCAACCTTTTCAGAGTTCATTTGAAATGCTTTTCAATTTCAGGGTCTTATAGCTCAAAATAATCAATAAATGCATGAAAAATAACAAATGAAGTCAGAAAGGGCAGAAAGAACCGGTACTAAAGGAATCAACTAAAAAGCTTTTATAAACCTCTAGTATTATTGAAACTAAAATTATATAGAATTTATGCAACTAAAATTATCAAAGTATTTTCTGTTCAAAACATTAAAAGCAAAAAGAATTTTCATAAAATAAATACAAAAAG
>NC_057802.1:576914733-576915317 GCF_018294505.1 Triticum aestivum
CCCCGTCGCCACCAGGCTGCCCCGCCGCCGCCCCCGCCGACGCCGTCGTCGTCGCCCACGCCCGTCGTCGCCTTTGCTGTGGGGAAGCACCATGCTGGCTCCCGCGACCCGTTCATCCCCAAGGCTGTTCATCCGCCGCCGCACCGATTCCGGCCGGCGACCTCGACCCCTCCCCGCGATGTGAGCCCCTACCTCCTCCCCTTTCCTTCTCATTGCCGTCCCCGCACGCCATCCGTAAGCGCGCGCCACCGCCAACCATCGTCGTCGTCGCCGACCACCGGCCTATTTTTCATTTTTTTGTTACAATGTATGTATGTATGTATGTATGTATGTATGTATGTATGTTCACTGTATAATGCTCTGTATATGCTGTATAATGCACGTTTTTTGCATTTTTTGTTACCAAGAAAAAGGTCTATTTTTTGGTGATATGTATGTTCATATGCTCATTAATATTTAAGAAAATGTTCATATGCTCATTTAAGAAAATGTTCATATGTAACATTTAAGAAAAAAAAAGTAAATGTATGTATGTTCATATGCAAAGAATTATTTTTGGATGAAATGAGATGAGATGAGATGTG
>NC_057802.1:576915570-576929131 GCF_018294505.1 Triticum aestivum
GTCTCCAACCCCCTACCGCCGCGCCCCTACCCTTGAAGCGTTGCCGAGGCCACCCCAAACCCGCAATAAGCTAGGTCTACGTTTGCACTAATATATCCACCTACTGTCATGTTTGTGTAATAATTGCCATGTTGTAATATTTGCATAAACAATGGAGCACGGACGAGACGAGAAAGCGGAAGAGGTGTTGGGGGACATAATCTTAGCCGGAGGTGATATCTTGTCGTATCTTAACGACAATGATGGTCTGGAAGAACAGGGTGAAGAAGCAGGCTACGGTGATCGAAGAGTGTGGAGGAGGAAAGACATGATTATGATGGCTCCGGTGACCCAATGCTAGTGCAAGAAGGAGCCCGTGGTGACGGCTCCGGTGACCGAACAGAGTCTGGCCAGGTAAATATATTAGTTAAGTCTGTGCTGACTAGCTAATTGATGCATTCATTGTTTTGGTATGTACACATATTAACTAACTCTCGTCTTTCTTCTTTTTTCTAGCCCTCCGGATCGAGCACAACTTCGGTAAAGAGATGAGGCCCGAAGAAAAAGTTGCGCTCGGATGAAAGGTTTGAGATCACAGCAATCGCGCACGACGGCCAACCAATTGAACCCATCTGGACAAAGGAAGCATTTGCTGCTCAGTGCGGGGTTCTTGTTAGGGACAAGATCCCGATCAGCATGCACCAATGGTATAAGCCTAAGAAGGAAGGCCCTGAGGTGTCTTATGTCAATGATATGCAGAAAGATGATCTTTGGACTGAGCTGAAGGCAAATTTCACCCTACCGCTATAGGAGGACCCGGAGAAGCCAGCTAAAGAGCAATTAATCAAGTCTCATGCTCTTAAGAAGATGGCAGACCTATTCATGAGGTGGAAGAATGAGCTGAAAACGTTTGTCGACAAAGAAGAGACACCAGAATTCATCGGCAAATATGAGAAGATCAGAGATCACTGGCCCGCATTTGTGGCCCACAAGACATCGGAAAAGAGTAAGAAGATGTCAGCAACAAACAAGAAAAATGCTGCGAAGAAGAAGCTTCACCATCGCACGGGGTCAGGTGGCTACCTCAAAGCCCGGCCTAAGTGGGCCAAGGCTGAGAATGATCTGCTTGATAAAGGGATCGAACTAGAGACAATGAACGGGCCAGACCGTTGCCGGACTTGATTCTTCGGGGCTGGCGGAACCTTGGTCCCTGTATCAAGGAAGTGCGTTTGGACGGACGAGCAAATGAGAATACCAGTCAAGAGGCTTCAGCACTATATTGATGCAGCGCAACAAGGGACGTTCGTTCTAGACAGAGAGAACGATGAGCTCACAATGGCCCTCGGGAATCCTGAGCACCCTGGACGGACACGAGGCACGCCAAGCTCTATTCCGTGGAAGGCTGGTTTTCCGGACGCAGGCGGTTACAAATGCCAGGAGAGGAGAGGAAAAAAGTGGAGCAGACCCAAATTCAGAAGCTCCACGAAAGGGTTCAAGCGCTAGAGGAACAAGACGTAGCTCGCAGCAAGCGACCTGCCGAAACTACCCCCGAAGCTACCCCGCCATCTCAGCGGAGAAGCAGCGTGGCTTCCACCGAGCTGCTTCAGCCGGAGCATGTCTCGACGGCTCCTGCTAGCTACCCCGTGGATGCTATCACGGAGTCTCAACATTGCCACCTTATGACGCAATGGCAGAACTTCAAAGTCAAGGCGGCTGTCGGCTCTGTTCGACCTCCTGAACCCGGCGCAACTTTTCACTGTCGTCTGATTCCAGAAGGATATGCTAGGGTGACGGTGGACGAAATAATGGAGGGATTTGAGGACCTCCAGCTTGACCACCCTACCGGTGAAGGGGAGACTCGGCTGGGTTCTGCTCTGAAGACTCCATGCCTATGGCGGAAGGAGCTCATCAACCTTCCGAACTGGACGCCTCTGCCTCCTCCTCCTCCTCCGGCGAGTAAGGGCACTCCGCCTCCTCCTCCGGCGAGTGATCAGGGCACTCAGCCTCCTTCTCCGGCGCGTGGCGGCACTCCGCCTCCTTCTCCGCCTGCGCCGGCGCGCCCGAGCAGCCAGCCTTCTCCTTCTCCGCCTCGTCAGCAAGGGCGGAAGAGACCCGCCGCCGCTCCGGCTGCTCCGGCGCGTCGTAGTCCTTCTCCTCCGCCTCGTAAGCAAGGAAAGAAGACAGCCGCAGCCGCTCCGTCTGCTCTGCCGGCGTCTAGCAGTACAGCCAGAGGCGGGAGGCAATACAGATTCGGTCCTTCTCTGAAGACTCCAGAGAAGTTACCATACGAGAGGACCCCGGAGGAGAACGCGAAGATCGTGCGAGCCGAAGTGACGAACTTCTTTCAAGGGGTGAAAGCAAAGAAACATCCACCTCCGGAGGAGAAGGTAGATCCGGTGAAAGCGAAGCGCACTCTGGCTGCCCTGACAAAACCACCAAAGTCTCCACCGAAAGGCAACTATGAGCGCATTATTGCAAAGACATTTGTCGAAGCGGAGCGGTCGGGAAGTACTATCAGTGATCAAAGGTTAAAAGAACGACGAGCTGGGAAAAAAATTGCCCAGCTCGGCGAACAAGCGAACCAATCGTGCCCCCCGCTCAAGGTGTCTAGCGACATCGTCGCTAATGATCCGAGGATGGTGCCCGGTTATGGCAATCTTGGAGATTACCTGCCCGACGATGTACATTACGATTTCCTAGAGGTGGAGGAACACAGATACGAGTACGGGAAGCCTCTCGTCAAAGATGAAAGATCTCTAACAACGATGATGCGAAGATTCCATGATTGGTACATGAAAACCTGCAGAGAGTCTGGGGGGAGGAATACTTTGATGCTGAGAGTTAAAGAGGACCATGACCTCGTTGGAATTGAACTGTTGAATGTTCCATTTGAGGAGTTCTTCCAGTTTTTCAATCAAAAGGTCCTCGATAAATCAACGGTCACTTGCTACTGTCTGTAAGTAGTACTACTTCTTTCATTAAGTCTCTCTATATAGGTCAGCTTTTTCATTGCATGTATTTATAATTATCCTCACTATATTATGCAGATTGAAGATCGCCGAATTGAAGAAAAGACAAATCGGTGATATTCGGTTCATTAACACAAATCTCATATATGCAACTGAGGTTAAATATCATGCCGAAAATACCGAGGCCAACTTGCTACGATCGTTGGTAATAAATGAAAACAAAGATATAATACTCTTTCCTTACAACTTCAAGTGAGTGTTACTGTCTTGTGCATATTCGGTTTCCCTTATTAGTCCAGGTTATAGTAATGTAATTGATGACTTATGCATGCGTGCGCAGCTTCCACTATATTCTCCTAGAGATTAAGCTTGAGCAGGGACTAGTAACCGTCTTAGACTCGAGACGAAAAGATCCCCAGGACTATGCGGACATGACTCAAATGCTCGAGAAGTAAGTTAAATCGATCATTATCCACCATATCAGCAACTTTGTTCATTTCCTGATATCAAGTAATTGTTTTCTTTGTCTGGCAGGGTTTGGAGAAAATTCACCAAAAAAGCTCCGGGACTGCCGAAGAAGCTACAATTTAGACACCCGAAAGTAAGTACTATAGTAGCATGTTCCGCGCATCTCCTAGTGATTCAAGCGCTTGTTTCATCAATACCATTTAGCATGCTTGCTTATCAGTTTGATTGACCTCTATTTCTTGTAAAGTGGTTGTGGCAGGAACAAGGGAATGATTTCTGTGGATACTACGTTTGCGAGTCCATCCGCCACACGACCTGTGAGTGGGGCTACTCTGACGAACAATATGAAGTGCGTAAGCAATAATATTCACAATTTTATTTTATTACCATCATTTGTGTTGAGTTTCATTTATTCATATATATATATATATATATATGTATTGACCCCCTTCTTCAAATTAGATCTTTCGGATGCGGGATGAACTCCTACCACCAGAACGTATGCTAGCAATTCAAGAGGAATTGGCGGCATTCTTCCTTGACCACGTGATCGCTGAAAACGGAGAATACTATGTGGACCCTGTGTTCATATATAATTAGGAGATTATATTGTAAGAGATAATTACTGTATATATGTAGCCGGTAGTGTCGGATAGATATACGAGAACTTGTTGTTCGACCAATCTCTCGGAGAAGGAGAGGTGGTCGATATCACTTCTCTCTGTATGCATATGTTCATGACGATCTTCTGTTTCCTTCATTTGCTTACTAGCTAGCGTTTCTAGTTCTCTCTATACGTATATAGTACATAGCGTCGACCAAGCACGGAGATAAGAGAGGACACTTCTCTCTATTAATTAGCTAGCTAACACAATATATGAAACACCTAAATTAACCCCCCAAAACCCCCAACCCCCCCTTTCAAAAAACAAAAACCCCAGCCCCTGAAATGCTGACGCGTGGATGCCTATTGGTCCCGGTTAGTGCCACCAACCGGGACCAAAGGCCCTCCTGCCTGGGCTCGCCGCACCGGCCACGTGGAGGCCCATCTGTCCCGGTTCGTGTAAGAACCGGGACTAAAGGGCTAGGGCATTAGTAACGACCCTTTAGTCCCGGTTCAACAACCGGGACAAAAGCCCTTACCAACCGGGACAGATGACCCTTTTTCTACTAGTGGACGAGGGCCACCTGCTACCCACGGCCAGGCCAGGACCCAGGGGACAAGCCCTGTTTGGGAACGTAGTATTTCAAAAAAAATTCCTACGATCACGCAAGATCTATCTAGGAGAAGCATAGCAACAAGTGGGGAGAGTGTGTCCACGTACCCTCGTAGACCGAAAGCGGAAGTGTTTAGTAATGCGGTTGATGTAGTCGAACGTCTTCGCGATCCAACCTATCCAAGTACCGAACGTACGGCACCTCCGCGATCAGCACACGTTCAGCTCGATGACGTCCCTCGAACTCTTGATCTAGTTGAGGTCGAGGGAGAGTTCTATCAGCACGACGGCGTGGCGACGGTGATGATGAAGTTACCGGCGCAGGGCTTCGCCTAAGCAGTACGACGATATGACCGAGGTGTGTAACTGTGGAGGGGGGCACCGCACACGGTTAAGAGAAACTTGTGTATTCTAGGGTGCCCTCTTGCCCCCGTCTATAAAGGAGGGAGGGGGAGGCTGGCCGGCCCTCCTAGGGCGCTCCAGGAGAGGGGAATCCTACTAGGACTCCAAGTCCTAGTAGGTTTCCACCTAAGGAAGAGGGGGAAGAAGGAAAGAAGACGGGGAAGGGAAGGAAAGAGGGGCGCCGCCCCCTTCCCCTAGTCCAATTTGGACCCAATGGGGGGGGGGCAGCGCGCGGCCAGCCCCCACTACTAGGGAAAAGCTTATAGGCAGGCGCTTACTAGTAGCGTGGGTTTATACCCCTCGCTGCTGCTACTTAGTAGTAGCGTGGTTTTTTACACCTCGCTGCTACTAAGTTGATAGTAGTAGCGTGGGTTTTTATCCCTCGCTACTACTAAGCAGTCTCTACCGTGCCCCCCCCCCGGGATATGCCATAGTAGTAGCGAGGGGTATGAACCCGCGCTACTACTAAGTTGATAGTAGTAACGCAGGTTTATACCCCTCGCTACTACTAAGTACAAGGTAGGTGAAGTCTCCATATCCTCAGCCGAATCCCTCCTCTCACCCTCACTCTCCCCCTCTGTCCATAGGCTCTCCCATTCCTCTTCTCCCTCCCACCCGCGATTCCCTTCCTAGTCCACCACCACCGCCGGCCTCGCACCTCATGCCTCATGCCTCCGGCCCATTAGTTCCCCCGAGGGGTTCCGATAACCCTCCGACACTCCGATAATTATCCGGTACCTCTCAGAACTCATCCGATGTCCGAATAATATCGTCGAATATATCAATCTTTATGTCTCGACCATTTCGATACTCCTCGTCATGTCCGTGACCTCATCCGGTACTCCGAACAAGCTTCGGTCATCAAATCACATAACTCATAATACAAATCGTCATCGAAAGTTAAGTGTGCTGACCCTACGGGTTCGAGAATTATGTAGACATGACCGAGACACATCTCCGGTCAATAACCAATAGCGGAACCTAGATGCTCATATTGGCTCCTACATATTCTACGAAGATCTTTATCGGTCAAACCGCATAACAACATACGTTGTTCCCTTTGTCATCGGTATGTTACTTGTCCGAGATTCGATCGTCAGTATCATCATACCTAGTTCAATCTCATTACTGGCAAGTCTCTTTACTCGTTCCGTAATGCATCATCCCGCAACTAACTTATTAGTCACATTGCTTGCAAGGCTTATAGTGATGTGCATTACCGATAGGGCCCAGAGATACCTCTCCGATTCACGGAGTGACAAATCCTAATCTTGATCTATGCCAAGTCGACAAACACCATCGGAGACACCTGTAGAGCATCTTTATAATCACCCAGTTATGTTGTGATGTTTGATAGCACACTAATGTTCCTCCGGTATTCGGGAGTTGCATAATCTCATAGTCAGAGGAACATGTATAAGTCATGATGAAAGCAATAGCAATTAACTATAGATCATTAATGCTAAGCTAACGGATGGGTCTTGTCCATCACATCATTCTCTAATGATGTGATCCCGTTCATCAAATGACAACACATGTCTAGGGCTAGGCATACTAGGGACACTCTGTTTGTCTATGTATTCACACATGTACTAAGTTTTCGATTAATACAATTCTAGCATGAATAATAAACATTTATCATGATATAAGGAAATATAAATAACAACTTTATTATTGCCTCTAGGGCATATTTCCTTCAGTCTCCCACTTGCACTAGAGTCAATAATATAGATTACACAGTAATGATTCTAACACCCATGGAGTCTTGGTGCTGATCATGTTTTGCTCGTGAGAGAGGCTTAGTCAACAGATCTTCAACATTCAGATCCGTATGTATTTTGCAAACTTCTATGTCTCCCTCCTTGACTAGATCGCGGATGGAATTGAAGGGTCTCTTGATGTGCTTGGTTCTCTTGTGAAATCTGGATTCCTTCGCCAAGGCAATTGCTCCAATATTGTCACAAAAGATTTTCATTGGAACCGATGCACTAGGTATTACACCTAGATCGGATATGAACTCCTTCATCCAGACTCCTTCATTTGCTGCTTCCGAAGCAGCTATGTACTCCGCTTCACACGTAGATCCCGCCACGACGCTCTGCTTGGAACTGCACCAACTGACAGCTCCTTCATTCAATATAAATACGTATCCGGTTTGCGACTTAGAGTCATCCGGATCAGTGTCAAAGCTTGCATCGACGTAACCATTTACGATGAGCTCTTTATCACCTCCATAAACGACAAACATGTCCTTAGTCCTTTTCAGGTATTTCAGGATGTTCTTCACCGCTGTCCAGTGATCCACTCCCGGATTACTTTGATACCTCCCTACTATACTTATAGCAAGGCACACATCAGGTCTGATACACAACATTCAATTCATGATAGAACCTATGGCTGAAGCATAGGGAATGACTTACATTTTTTCTCTATCAGTGGTCGGGCATTGAGTCTCACTCAACTTCACACCTTGTAACATAGGCAAGAACCCTTTCTCTGACTGATCCATTTTGAACTTCTTCAAAATCTTATCAAGGTATGTGCTTTGTGAAAGTCCAATTAAGCGTCTTGATCTATCTCTATAGATCTTGATGCCCAATATGTAAGCAGCTTCACCGAGGTCTTTCATTGAAAATATCTTATTGAAGTATCCTTTTATGCTATTCAGAAATTTTGTATCATTTCCAATCAACAATATGTCATCCACATATAATATTAGAAATGCTACAGAGCTCCCACTCACTTTCTTGTAAATACAGGCTTCTCCAAAAGTCTGTATAAAACCATATGCTTTGATCACACTATCAAAGCGTATATTCCAACTTCGAGAGGCTTGCACCAGTCCATAAATGGATCGCTGGAGCTTGCACACTTTGTTAGCACCTTTAGGATTGACAAAACCTTTTGGTTGCATCATATACAACTCTTCTTTAAGAAATCCATTTAGGAATGCAGTTTTGACATTCATTTGCCAAATTTCATAATCATAAAATGCGGCAATTGCTAACATGATTCTGACAGACTTAAGCATCGCTACGGGTGAGAAGGTCTGATCGTAGTAAACTCCTTGAACTTGTAGAAAACCTTTCGCAACAAGTCAAGCTTTGTAGACAGTAACATTACCGTCAGCGTCAGTCTTCTTCTTGAAGACACTATAGGAACCAGCTATTTTGCCGTCT
The DNA here is from genome assembly GCF_018294505.1 of Triticum aestivum. Lineage (NCBI taxonomy): Eukaryota > Viridiplantae > Streptophyta > Magnoliopsida > Poales > Poaceae > Triticum > Triticum aestivum. The sequence goes on from NC_057802.1 coordinate 576,923,785, forward strand.
GCCACGGCGGACGGCAAAGACCTTTGCCGTCAGCCGCGGACGGCAAAAGGCTCCGGCAAAGTAGGCTACGGTAAAGAGCTACTTTGCCGTCTGCTTCCTGGCGGCTGACGGCAAAGGCCCTTTGCCGTCTGCCGCGGACGGCAAAGAGAGCGGACGGCAATAATTGCGCTGTCAGTTCGTTAAGTGGCTAACGGCAGGCCTTTGCCGTCCGCGGCAGACGGCAAACTTTCTAGTGTCTTTACCGTCCGCCTTATGATGTCATCTACACGTCACTACATGGCAGGCCTTTGCCGTCCGCCGCTGACGGCAAAATTGTTTACTCTTTGCCGTCTGCCACTGTAGGCAAACTGACCAAATGGGTCAGCTCCCAGGAAGCACAGCTGGATGCCACGTGGCTTCTTTGTCGTCCGCGGCAGACGGCAAAGAGCCTGCATATTGGCTCTTTTTTCTGTTTATTATTAAATCCAACAATTTTCACAGCAAATATATATGACATATATAGATATATTTCACAAGGCAATTACAGAGCAAACATATAAGATATCCAACACATAACTTCATCATACATGCATAGTTCCATCCAACCATACCAAGTTCCATGCATAGTTCCATCATACATAGCAAGTTCAACATAGAGGCATCCAACCATATATATTACAATAGTTTCATCCAACGATACATGCATAGTTCAACGATACAAAAGAAACAGAGAAAGGGATAAGGAGCACTCCATCTATGCAAGCTTTCGTCAAGTGAATGAAATCTGCAAAATGAAAAATAAGAAAGTTAGAAATAGGTGACTAGAATAAGAAGACTAGAACAAGAAGAGTAGAACAAGAAGAAGACTAGAACAAGAAGAGTAGAACAAGAAGAGTATGTCATTTATGAGCTAACTTACGTGAAATGGATCATATATGAGCTAACTAAGTTGAAATGGGTCGTTTATGAGCTAGCTAAGGTGAAATGGATCATTTTTGAGCTAACTTAGTTGAAATGGGTCGTTTATGAGCTAACTAAGGTCAAATGGATCGTTTTTTAGGTAAATGGATCGTTTTTTAGCTAACTTAGGTGAAATCGATCATTTATGAGCTAACTTAGTTGAAATGGATCGTTTTTGAGCTAACTTAGGTGAAATGGATCATTTATGAGCTAATTTAGTTGAAATGGATCTTTTTTAGCTAACTTAGGTGAAATGGATCATTTAAGAGCTAATTTAGGTGAAATGGATTGTTTTTGAGCTAACTTGGTGAAATGGATCGTTTATGAGCTAAATTAGTTGAAATGGATCGTTTATGAGATAACCTAGGTAAGATGGGTCATTTTGGAGTTAACCTAGGTGAAATGGGTCATTTTAAAGCTAACGTAGGTAAAATGGATCATTTAGGAGCTAATCTAGGTAAAATGGGTCATTTTTGAGCTAACTTGGATGAACTGGATCATTTATAAGGTAACCAAGGTAAAATGGGTCATTTTAGAGCTAACTTAGGTAAAATGGATCGTTTATGAGCTAACTAAGCTAATTATGCAATTTTTGACATAAGTAAGCTAAGTACAGATCGTTTTTTAGAGCTAACTTAGGTAAAATGGATGGTTTTGGAGGTCAGTAAGCTTATTAAGTCATTTTGGAGGAGAAGAAGCTAAGTCTAGGTCATTATGGTAAGCATTGGAGGAAATAAAGCTAAGTCTAGGTCTTTATGCATGTGTTAAGCAAACACTAGATAAACTTACCATGATCCAGGAGGTGTAGGAGCGGGCTCGCTCGTGTCGGTAGCTGGAGAAGGATCGTGCGATGCTTGTCTGGAGTTACGTTGCACCAAAGATCATTTCCAATGTCTTGTTAGCATGATGACACTCAAATGTTAAGACTAGCAAGTAATGTCCATTCAAATTAAACTCACCGTGGTCCCATGAGCAATCACTGGCATCGGCGGAGCGGTCTGACCGGTCTTCTCGCACACAGGCTGCACATTTGGTTTTGACGACTCAGTCATACTAGTTAGTAATGAGACAAACACTACATGAATGTTATGGCTAATCTGCAGAAGAAACTTACCACAAGGAGCTCATACATGGCCCTTGCCTGCATGTCATTTCGTGCCCTCTCCTCCTCCATCATCTTTGTCGTCCTCTCCTCCAACTCCCGCTGCCTCTCCGCCGCCTCCGCCAGAAGTTTCTCCGTTCTATCTCTCTTACTCTGTATAGCAGCCTGCAACACCACTCACATGACCCTTTGTAATCATTGATGGAAGCGCACACAATGTAATGGATAAAGATAGCTGAGTACGTATCACTAACCTTGATGGCGAGTTGCACTGGCCGTTCACGAGGCCTTATCTCAGGAGCGGAGCTCGACTGGTGCGCCTTGATCTCCGGGAGAGTGCTAGGACAACGGATAAGTCCATCTCCAATGGCTATGGAGCCATGGGACCTCCCACCACCAGATATCATCACCAGCTCTGGATCAATGGGACCCTGGCTCGGGTTAAAGTCCTCCCCTTTCCTCGCCTTCCCCTCATCTCTATATCTCACGAGCTTGTTGTGGGAGGAGATGTTGGTGAAGTTGTTTGCATCATCGAGGTCAGACTGAGAGAAAGCCTTGACTTTCTTGAAAGAGGCAGTGTGGGCCATGGCATACAGGTCGTACACCTCTGGCACCTTATCCACCTTATTGTGGCATGCCTGAAAGAGAGAAACAATGTAAATTAGTAATTAAAGGGCTCAAGCTAGCATGATGAATGAATTGCACGAATCATGAAGCAAACCACATACCCAGTTGCGCCCGAACTGATATAAGTTGGAGCTGCCTTGATGGTGTGGCACACCTTCCATTTGGGCACGTTTGTCCTTGGCCTCGTTGTGGAGGGCTAGCCATTCCTTTGAGCACCACTCATTGACCAACACCTCCCAACAATCCATCCGATCCGCACACCATCTCGGAGGCGCCTAAGTTAGCAAATAGAAACTTGAGCGCTACGGCTAAGAATTACTAAATGAAGGAACTTAAGTAGAAGGACTTAAGAATTACCTTCATGTACTGCTCCTTACTCAGGAACTTATCGCGGCACGCCGGCTTGGTCTTCTTGATACCACGCAAGGCGTAGTAGTCTCGAACAGCCTGCACCCGAGCCTCGTGTCGTAAGTTCTGTAGTAGGCGCTTGCAGACGTTCTCGATAACATGTGCCGCGTCCTCCTCGAATCCCTCCTCACACCTGTAGAATGTCTGCAATCAAATGAGACAATATTGATTAGTTCAATTAATAACTAACTAGTTGAAGATTTTTAAATGTGTAAAGGAGAAATTACCCAGAACTTTCTGATCACCGTGTCTGCCCTCGTGTCGCACACAACACCGTCGATAATCTCATCTGGCGGGGCCGGGGCAGCCACGTAGTGCTCCCAGCTCAATCCAAGCTCTGGAAGCCGACCCTCACCAGGCAACGTGACAAACCCTGGGAAGTTTTGCCGGCAAAGAACTCCAAGGATGGAGTTGGGCCGGCGGACACTATGATGGTGGTCCCAACCCCTGCAGCATGACAAGGCCAACGCATTAGTTATTTGAAGAAACGTGAATGCAGAAGGTACAAAAATATTAAATGCACTTACGTACCTCTCCCCATCAGGGAAAATCAACCACCTCTGCTCGCGGGTCGCCGGCACGGACGGGAGCCGTGTAGCACCACGCTGGTAGACGGTGCCCCCCTCCTCCTCAATATCAGTCGGCTCCCCGCCATCATCAGCATGGCCACTCGGCTCCTCGGGCTGATCCGGCCAGGTACCCCATCCGGACGTGTGCTCCTCCGGGGTCTCGTGGGCCGAACTCTCGTGGCCGAAGGCCAGTCGACCCGAGGCTCATGGGCCCAAGACCCGTGGACCGGAGGCTCGTGGACCGGAGTCCGTGTAGCCTCCTCCTCGGACGAGTCCACCCTAGCAGTCACGTGCTCGGGTGAAACAGCTGGGGGTGGCGGCGAGGAAGGCGCCGTAGCAGTCACCCTACCTCCTCTCCCGCGACCACGTGCCCCACCTCCTCTCTTCCTACCTCGTCCCCTGCTGGGCACCGCGGTCGACGAAGAAGGGCCCGGCGGTGTGGCCATACTGTCCAGCAACGCTCGGCGGAGAGGTGCGTCTGGAATGGAAGACCTCAGACCACGCGCCGACAAAGAAGGGGCCTTGGCGCGCTCCCGACCATCGCCCACCATCTTTCAACACCTACCAGGACAAACAGTAAACGAAATTAGTACAACATAAAAAAAAGACCGACATGAATAATAATATGTGTATCACTTAAGTGTATCATCATCAAGTACAACATAAAAAAATTTAATACCTGACACTACTAATAATCTCGATCAGTATCATCATTAAATGCATAATCATCATCATCACTATAATCAATGACGGGCTCATAGGGTTCAGTGGCAACAACATGTGGAAGGCCACCTTGACGTAATCGGTCAAGCAATGACAGGTCATCCGCAGCAGTAACCCCTTCTTGTTCCGGCTCTTCTTGTTCCTCCTCTGGGATGATGTCGGATTCACTGTCGCTGTCTACCTCAATGTTTTGGGGTGAAGTATAGCGGTTCTTGAAACGCTTTTTGGAAAGACGTGTCTCTTGGAAGAATTCTCCTTCGTATGTGTCTGGGTTAATGTGAGGTTCATAATCCTCTTTCTTTGGGGGAGATAGTCTAGCACGTGGCGGCACTTCATAAACGACATCCCAACCTTTCAGATTTGGGTTAGTTTGGCAGGCCCACGGTAGATAGAATACTTGGGTCGCCTGTTGAGCCGTAATATAGACATCAGGAACATCTAAATGGGTGCTTTGGTTGGTTTCAACTAGCCCTATATGTTCATGAGTCCTTCTAGTCTCCTTCGGCTGAAACCAATAACATTTGAAGACTACGACATTCGGTGGGTTTTCACCATAAAATAGAAGTTCATAAATTGCTTCAACTCTCCCATACACTACTGGAATCAGCTAATTTGCCATCTGCCAGCTCTTTGCCGTCCGCCAGCTCTTTGCCATCAGCTACCCAAAAGCAGACGGCAAAGAAGCTCTTTGCCGTCTGCCAGCTCTTTGCCGTCGGCCAGCTGACGGCAAAGAATCTTTGCCGTCCGCTGGCGGACGGCAAAGAGTGAGGTGGCCCCCACCCCCCGCCCGTTTTTGAAAAACTTAACGGGCCACCTCTTTGACGGCAAAGAGGCAAAAAAGCGGACGGTAAAGGGGGGCGGACGGCAAAGAGCCTACTACCTAACGGCCCGTACCCCCGCCCGTTACTCGCTTCTTCCCTCTCCCTCCCACGCCGCCGTTTCTCTCCTCCCACGCCGCCGCCCGCCGCGCGCCGCCGCC
>NC_057802.1:576930649-576932058 GCF_018294505.1 Triticum aestivum
GCGAGGTTTGGTGTTCGACGACCTGGCCGTGCGTTTGACGAGCTCTGCCCCTTCGTTCGTGGGTGAGCACAAATGACATGTCCTCCTCCCCCATTAATTATTTGATCTATTCCGATGAAACTTGATAGCTAGATATATATGTGTCTTGAATCATCAGTATGCGTAACCAATATGTGTCTCCCGTTCGAAAGCGTCATAGTTATAAATATGCATGCATTTGCATATTTATAACCTTGATTCTTTCGAATTGTCCAACGCTATCCATGGACAGCCCGAGTATGTTTAGATTGGGTTCGTTTTCCCATATGCTTTGCTCCGGATCCGACGCATAAATTTCGTCAGTGCCTCCCCTGTTGTTCTCCGGGTACACATCCTCTCTGTTTATTGCAGAGACGTGTATCAGGAGAACAGCGGGGAGGTGCTGCCGAAATTTTGCGTAGGATCCGGGGCATAGCATGGGAAAATGAACCCAATCTAAACATACTCGGGTAGGATTAGGACCTATCATTACCTATTAGAGTGTAGGTTGCATGGACGTAATAAAATTGACAAAGTAGATCAACTGATGAATACATACATGGTGAATTATATATATATATATATATATTTGTTGTGTGTCTAGTAGCTCTGAAAGTCAAGATGAGTGATCGTGCGTGGATGTACACCGGTCACACTGGTCAGAACAAATGGAGCACTGAATGGTTCACAAAAACCAAGGGGTTTGTGCGAGCCGCATTTGCAAATGGCCAGAGGAAAACCTGGTGCCCCTGTTTACGGTGCGGCAATTGGGAAAAGAGGACAGAGGCTGAAATGGGCAAACACCTGCAGAAGAGTGGTTTTACGCCCGATTATACGGTGTGGACATTTCATGGTGAGTCTGCCCAACGTGACCGAGCCGAGGTGGATCGTCGTCGCACCGGCGAGCATGGTACCGGTATGGAAAACATGGTGCAAGACTTTGATGATGCTCGGGATTCGGACGAGGAGATGGAGGAATCTGCAAAGGCCTTCAATGAAATGTTGGAGTCTGCAAAACGTCCGCTCCATGAGCACACTGAGCTTTGTCAGTTGGATGCCATCTCACAAGTAATGGCTCTGAAGGCTCAGTTCAACTTGGGCAGAGAATGCTACGATGCAATGATGACAGTATTTGGACGCTTTCTACCCAAAGGCCATGTAATGCCTGCAAACCTGTACCAGTCGGACAAAATCCTCCGTGCACTGAAGATGCCCTATGATAAGATACATGCCTGTGAGAAAGGATGTGTCTTGTTTAGGCTTGACTATGCGGACTTGAACTGTTGTCCCATTTGCAAGTCTTCCAGGTATGTTGTGGTAGACAACGGTATGGGTGAGAAGACACAGACCAAAATCCCCGTTAGTGTTCTTCGGTATATGCCAATCGTACC
>NC_057802.1:576932068-576941974 GCF_018294505.1 Triticum aestivum
CCCGACACGGCACCCCGAGACCGACACGACACCCCGACCCCCGACACGTCCCGAAAAGGTGTTCTTTGGCCTTCCAGAAGTCGACGGGGTCATATATTTGTGAATTATTAGTTAGGTCATATATCTTTCGATTTTGTTATGAAAAACATCATATATAATTGTGTTGATCGGGTAGTTTTAAATGTGCAGTTGTTTCATCGCCGCGAGGTTTGGTGTTCGACGACCTGGCCGTGCGTTTGACGAGCTCTGCCCCTTCGTTCGTGGGTGAGCACAAATGACATGTCCTCCTCCCCCATTAATTATTTGATCTATTCCGATGAAACTTGATAGCTAGATATATATGTGTCTTGAATCATCAGTATGCGTAACCAATATGTGTCTCCCGTTCGAAAGCGTCATAGTTATAAATATGCATGCATTTGCATATTTATAACCTTGATTCTTTCGAATTGTCCAACGCTATCCATGGACAGCCCGAGTATGTTTAGATTGGGTTCGTTTTCCCATATGCTTTGCTCCGGATCCGACGCATAAATTTCGTCAGTGCCTCCCCTGTTGTTCTCCGGGTACACATCCTCTCTGTTTATTGCAGAGACGTGTATCAGGAGAACAGCGGGGAGGTGCTGCCGAAATTTTGCGTAGGATCCGGGGCATAGCATGGGAAAATGAACCCAATCTAAACATACTCGGGTGGGATTAGGACCTATCATTACCTATTAGAGTGTAGGTTGCATGGACGTAATAAAATTGACAAAGTAGATCAACTGATGAATACATACATGGTAATAAAAGGTCCGTTCATTTGACAAATACGACATCAACGGGTATCGCTTTCGTACCTATGGCAAAGAGCTATCTATGGCCGACCGAAAGTCTACAAATTGTTGTGTATCTGCTATCGGCGAAGGAGGTACCGAGTATTATGGGAGAGTTGAAGCAATTTATGAACTTCTATTCTATGGTGAAAACCCACCGAATGTCGTAGTCTTCAAATGTTATTGGTTTCAGCCGAAGGAGACTAGAAGAACTCATGAACATATAGGGCTAGTTGAAATCAACCAAAGCACCCATTTAGATGTTCCTGATGTCTATATTACGGCTCAACAGGCAACCCAAGTATTCTATCTACCGTGGGCCTGCCAAACTAATCCAAATCTGAAAGGTTGGGATGTCGTTTATGAAGTGCCGCCACGTGCTAGACTATCTCCCCCAAAGGAAGAGGATTATGAACCTCACATTAACCCAGACACATATGAAGGAGAATTCTTCCAAGAGACACGTCTTTCCAAAAAGCGTTTCAAGAACCGCTATACTTCACCCCAAAACATTGAAGTAGACAGTGACAGTGAATCCGACATCACCCTAGAGGAGGAACAAGAAGAGCCGGAACAAGAAGAGGTTACTGCTGCGGATGACCTGTCATTGCTTGACCGATTACGTCAAGGTGGCCTTGCACATGTTGATGCCACTGAACCCTATGAGCCCGTCATTGATTATAGTGATGATGATGATTATGCATTTATTGATGATACTGATCGAGATTATTAGTAGTGTCAGGTATTAAATTTTTTAATGTTGTACTTGATGATGATACACTTAAGTGATACACATATTATTATTCATGTCGGTCTTTTTTTTATGTTGTACTAATTTCGTTTACTGTTTGTCATGGCAGGTGTTGAAAGATGGTGGGCGCTGGTCGGGAGCGCGCCAAGGCCCCTTCTTCCTCGGCGCGTGGTCTGAGGTCTTCGATTCCAGACGTACCTCTTCGCCGAGCGTTGCTGGACAGTATGTCCACACCGCCAGGCCCTTCTTCGTCCACCGCGGTGCCCAGCAGGGGACGAGGTAGGAAGAGAGGAGGTGGGGCACGTGGTCGCGGGAGAGGAGGTAGGGTGACTGCTAGGGAGCCTTCCTCGCCGCCACCCCCAGCTGTTTCACCCGAGCACGTGACTGCTAGGGTGGACTCGTCCGAGGAGGAGGCTACACGGACTCCGGTCCACGAGCCTCCGGTCCACGGGTCTTGGGCCCACGAGCCTCGGGTCGACTGGCCTTCGGCCCACGAGAGTTCGGCCCACGAGACCCCGGAGGAGCACACGTCCGGATGGGGTACCTGGCCGGATCAGCCCGAGGAGCCGAGTGGCCATGCTGATGATGGCGGGGAGCCGACTGATCTTGAGGAGGAGGGTGGCACCGTCTACCAGCGTGGTGCTACACGGCTCCCGTCCGTGCCGGCGACTCGCGAGCAGAGGTGGTTGATCTTCCCTGATGGGGAGAGGTACGTAAGTGCATTTAATATTTTTGTACCTTCTGCATTCACGTTTCCTCAAATAACTAATGCGTTGGCCTTGTCATGCTGCAGGGGTTGGGACCACCATCATAGTGTCCGCCGGCCCAACTCCGTCCTTGGAGTTCTTTGCCGGCAAAACTTCCCGGGGTTTGTCACGTTGCCTGGTGAGGGTCGGCTTCCAGAGCTTGGGTTGAGCTGGGAGCACTACGTGGCTGCCCCGGCCCCGCCGGATGTCATTATCGACGGTGTCGTGTGCGACACGAGGGCAGACATGGTGATCAGGACGTTCTGGGTAATTTCTCCTTTACACATTTCAAAATCTTCAACTAGCTAGTTATTAATTGTACTAATCAATATTGTCTCATTTGATTGCAGACATTCTACAGGTGTGAGGAGGGATACGAGGAGGAGTGCGCAAATGTTATCGAGAACGTCTGCAAGCGCCTACTCCAGAACTTACGGCACGAGGCTCGGGTGCAGGCTGTTCGAGACTACTACGCCTTGCGTGGTATCAAGAAGACCAAGCCGGCGTGCCGCGATAAGTTCCTGAGTAAGGAGCAGTACATGAAGGTAATTCTTAAGGCCTTCTACTTAAGTTCCTTCATTTAGTAATTCTTAGCAGTAGCGCTCAAGTTTCTATTTGCTAACTTAGGCGCCTCCGAGATGGTGTGCGGATCGGATGGATTGTTGGGAGGTGTTGGTCGATGAGTGGTGCTCACAAGAATGGCTAGCCCTCCACAACCAGGCCAAGGACAAACGTGCCCAAATGGAAGGTGTGCCACACCATCAAGGCAGCTCCAACTTATATCAGTTCGGGCGCAACTGGGTATGTGGTTTGCTTCATGATTCATGCAATTCATTCATCATGCTAGCTTGAGCCCTTTAGTTACTAATTTTCATTGTTTCGCTCTTTCAGGCACGCCACAATAAGGCGGATAAGGTGCCAGAGGTGTACGACCTGTATGCCATGGCCCACACTGGCTCTTACAAGAAAGTCAAGGCTTTCTCTCAGTCTGACCTCGATGATGCAAACAACTTCACCAACATCTCCTCCCACAACAAGCTCGTGAGATATAGAGATGAGGGGAAGGCGAGGAAAGGGGAGGACTTTAACCCGAGCCAGGGTCCCATTGATCCAGAGCTGGTGATGATATCTGGTGGCGGGAGGTCCCATGGCTCCATAGCCATTGGAGATGGACTTATCCGTTGTCCTAGCACTCTCCCAGAGATCAAGGCGCGCCAGTCGAGCTCCGCTCCTGAGATAAGGCCTCGTGAACGGCCAGTGCAACTCGCCATCAAGGTTAGTGATACGTACTCAGCTATCTTTCTCCATTACATTGTGTGCGCTTCCATCAATGATTACAAATGGTCATGTGAGTGGTGTTGCAGGCTGCTATACAGAGTGAGAGAGATAGAACGGAGAAACGTCTGGCGGAGGCGGCGGAGAGGCAGCGGGAGTTGGAGGAGAGGACGACAAAGATGATGGAGGAGGAGAGGGCACGGAATGACATGCAGGCAAGGGCCATGTACGAGCTCCTTGTGGTAAGTTTCTTCTGCAGATTAGCCAAAACATTCATGTAGTGTTTGTCTCATTACTAACTAGTATGACTGAGTCGTCAAAACCAAATGTGCAGTCTGTGTGCGAGAAGACCGGTCAGACCGCTCCGCCGATGCCAGTGATTGCTCCTGGGACCACGGTGAGTTTAATTTGAATGGACATTACTTGCTAGTCTTAACATTTGAGTGTCATAATGCTAACGAGACATTGGAAATGATCTTTGGTGCAGCTTAACTCCAGAAACGCATCGCATGATCCTTCTCTAGCTACCGGCACTAGCCAGCCCGCTCCTACACCTCCCTGATCACGGTAAGTTTCTCTAGTGTTTTGCTTAACAAATGCATAAAGACCTAGACTTAGCTTTATTTCCTCCAATATGCTTACCATAATGACCTAGAGTTAGCTTCTTTTCCTCCAAAATGACTTAATAAGCTTACTGACCTCATAAACCATCCATTTTACCTAAGTTAGCTCTAAAACGATATGTACTTAGCTTACTTATGTAAAAAATTGCATAATTAGCTCATAAACGACCCATTTCACCTAGGTTAACTCATAAACGACCCATTTCACCTAGGTTAGCTCATAAACGACCCATTTCACCTAGGTTAGCTCATAAACGACCCATTTCACCTAGGTTAGCTCATAAATGACCCATTTCACCTAAGTTAGCTCAAAAAGATCCATTTCAACTAAATTAGCTCATAAATGATCCATTTCACCTAAGTTAGCTCAAAAACGATCCATTTCAACTAAATTAGCTCAAAAATGATCCATTTCAACAAAGTTAGCTCAAAAACGATCCATTTCAACTAAGTTAGCTCAAAAACGATCCATTTGACCTAAGTGAGCTAAAAAAGATCCATTTCACCTTAGTTACCTAAAAAACGATCCATTTCAACTAAGTTAGCTAAAAAACGATCCATTTCAACTAGGTTAGCTCCAAAATGACCCATTTCACCTTACTTAGCTCAAAAACGATGCCCTTCACCTTAGTTAGCTCATAAACGACCCATTTCAACTAAGTTAGCTCATAAATGATCCATTTCAACTAAGTTAGCTCATAAACAACCCATTTCAACTTAGTTAGCTCATATATGATCCATTTCACCTAAGTTAGCTCATAAATGACATATACTTCTTGTTCTAGTCTTCTTCTTGTTCTAGTCACCTATTTCTAACTTTCTTATTTACCATTTTGCAGATTTCATTCACTTGATGGAAGCTAGCTTGCTATGATGGAGTGCCTTTGATGAAACTTTGCATTGTATCTAGCTTGCTATCTTCATGACACTTTGCATTGTAATATATATATGGATGGAACAATGTGTATGGATGGAACTTCCTTATGTATGAACAATGTGTATGGATGAAACTGATGTGATATGTGATATGTGCTGGATATGTGATATGTGATATGTGCTGGATATGTGATATGTGATATGTGCTGGATATGTGTTGGATATGTGCTGGATATGAAACTTATATATGTGATATGTGCTGCAAATTGTGGGATTTAATAAAAAACAGAAAAAACAGACAATATGCAGGCTCTTTGCCGTCTGCCACCGACGGCAAAGAGCCTTTGCCGTCTGCCGCGGACGGCAAAGAAGCCACGTGGCAGCCAACTGTGCTTCCTGGGAGCTGACCCATTTGGTCAGTTTGCCTACAGTGGCAGACGGCAAAGACTTTGCCGTCCGTGGCAGACGGCAAAGAACCTGCACTTTGCCATCAGTGGCAGACGGCAAAGAACCTGCCATCTAGTGACGTGTACATGACATCATAAGGCGGACGGCAAAGACCAAAGGCTCTTTGCCGTCTGCGGCGGACGGCAAAGGTACGGCAAAGAACCTGCCATCTAGTGACGTGTACATGACATCATAAGGCGGACGGCAAAGGTCTGCCGTTAGCCACTTAACGGACTGACAGCGCAATTATTGCCGTCCGCCCTCTTTGCCGTCCGCCGCGGACGGCAAAGAGCCTTTGCCGTCCGCCGCCAGGAAGCAGACGGCAAAGCAGCTGTTTACCGTAGCCTTCTTTGCCGGAGCCTTTTGCCGTCCGCGGCTGACGGCAAAGGTCTTTGCCGTCCGCCTTTCCAGCCTTTGCCGTCCGCCATGGCAAACGGCAAAGTAGCTGTTTCCTGTAGTGATAGTACTCGGTACCTCCTTCGCCGATAGCAGATACACAACAATTTGTAGACTTTCGGTCGGCCATAGATAGCTCTTTGCCATAGGTACGAAAGCGATACCCGTTGATGTCGTATTTGTCAAATGAACGGACCTTATAGTCAAAACCATTAGCGACTTGTCTCAATTCGGCGTCCATAGACTCTGAATTAGCCTACAAGTTTAATATGAAAGGATTGTTGCATTACGCACAAATTAGAGAATGAAATGAAATTGTCTAATAGAAATTACTGTTTGTTTGAACCAAGAGATGAAACCGGGATAGCCGCCTCCTTGCTTTGCGAGAAGCTCATACTCTTCGACAGAATCTTTTTGGATCACCGCTCCATACGAGAATAAGGCGACGTATTGACTGTATGAAATATCCAGGAATAAGAGCAGTTCAAAGGAAATAGAAGTTGCGAAACTATGTACCGAGAACTTACTCGATGTACGGCCGCACTTCTATCAGGTTGTTGAAGATATACAACGAAATGGTCCGCCATTGTTCGTTATCCAAAGATACTGGATTTGAAACACTGGCTGGTGCGAGATTCCCTTTGAATAGGCTGAGGTTGGATCCACCCTTTTTAGGGTCGTCAGCATTGTACCGAGGCTTCGGATTATGCAAATGACGATTTTTGGCTTCGTAGTGTGCTGTCACGAAGTTTGCCGCCTCCTCAGTGATGAATGCCTCAGCCATCGATGCTTCAATTCTACGTTTATTTTTACATTTTTGTCGAAGCGTCTTCTGCATCCTCTCAGTTGGGTAGCGCCAACGATTTTGCACGGGCCCCCCCAATCTTGCCTCGGTCGGGAGATGCAAAATCAAATGTTGCATTGGATTAAAGAAGCCTGGTGGAAAGATCTTCTCTAACTTGCAGATCAACTCCGGCGCCAACTCTTCAATTTCTTCTAGCACGCCAGGCGATAGTTCTTTCGCACAAAGAACACGGAAGAAATAGCTGAGTTATGCCAGTACTAGCCATTCATCCTCAGGGATGAAGCCACGCAACATCACCGGCATTACCCGCTCAATCCATATGTGCCAATCATGACTCTTGAGACCAAATATCTTCAATTTATCAAGACTGGCTCCCCTCTGTAGATATGCTGCATACCCCTCGGGGAACATCAACTGCATTTTCACCCACAAGATAATTTCCCTCATAGCTGGCCTTCCAAGATAGAACCATGCCTTTGGCTTCGTCCAGTTCTGCTTTCCTTTCGGTTCTTTCATGTTTTGTAACGGCCTATCACATAGCGCCTCCAAATCGACTCTAGCCTTAGTATTATCCTTTGACTTCCCATCTATGCCGAACAATGTACCAAAAAGTGCCTCGGCGATATTCTTCTCAGTGTGCATCACGTCGATGTTGTGTGGGCAAAGGAGGTCTTTGAAGTAAGGCAGATCCCATAGGCATGTTTTGTGAGTCCAGGCGTGCTTAGAATTATACCCCTTGAAGTACCTTGGACGCTCTGGATCTGGCTCGAGAGCGTTTAACTGATCCAGGGTCTGTTGGCCTGTCAATGCAGGTGGTGCAGAGTTTTTGACAACTCTACCTCTGATGAAGTTCTTCTTGTCTTTCCTGAATTTATGGCGAGGATTCAGGAACTGTCTATGCATGTCGAAGCAAGAAAACTTGCGACCGGCCTGAAGCCAACGAAACGCAAGAGCTCCCTTGCATGTGGGGCACGGGAACCTTCCATGCACACACCAGCCAACGAATAGCGCATACGCCGGCAAGTCATGCGTGGAGTACATGTACCAGACACGCATTATGAAGTTCCGTTTGCTATAGGCGTCGTATGTCTTGAACCCATTATCCCAGGCTTCTTGCAATTCGTCCTTAAGCGGCTGCATGTACACATTCATATATTTCCCCGAATAGTTGGGCGCTGGAATTATCAACGGCAGGAAAATGTTCTTTCTTTGCATAATCTGTCCGGGGGGAGATTGAGTGGAAAGACAAATACGGGCCAACAACTGTATTGGGCTGCCGTCATACCAAACACACTGAACCCATCCGTGCTGATGCCGACTCGAGGATGCCTCGGATCTGCCGCTTTGTCACCATGTAATTCATCAAACTTTTTCCACGCAACACCATCCGATGTGTGTAGAATCATCAGATTCCCATCTGCATCTAGTTCGGTTCTTTTGCCCGTTTTGTGCCATGTCATCTGTCTGGCCGTCTCTTCGACCTTGAAAAGACGTTGAAGTCTTGGTATGATTGGCATATACCGAAGAACACTAACGGAGATTTTGGTCTGTGTCTTCTCACCCATACCGTTGTCCACCACAACATACCTGGAAGACTTGCAAATGGGACAATAGTTCAAGTCCGCATAGTCAAGCCTAAACAAGACACATCCTTTCTCACAGGCATGTATCTTATCATAGGGCATCTTCAGTGCACGGAGGATTTTGTCCGACTGGTGCAGGTTTGCAGGCATTACATGGCCTTTGGGTAGAAAGCGTCCAAATACTGTCATCATTGCATCGTAGCATTCTCTGCCCAAGTTGAACTGAGCCTTCAGAGCCATTACTTGCGAGATGGCATCCAACTGAAAAAGCTCAGTGTGCTCATGGAGCGGACGTTTTGAAGACTCCAACATTTCATTGAAGGCCTTTGCAGATTCCTCCATCTCCTCGTCCAAATCCCGAGCATCATCGAAGTCTTGCACCATGTTTTCCATCCCGGTACCATGCTCGTCGGTGCGACGACGATCCACCTCAGCTCGGTCACGTTGGGCAGACTCACCATGAAATGTCCACACCGTATAATCGGGCGTAAAACCACTCTTCTGCAGGTGTTTGCCCATTTCAGCCTCTGTCCTCTTTTCCCAATTGCCGCACCGTAAACAGGGGCACCAGGTTTTCCTCTAGCCATTTGCAAATGCGGCTCGCACAAACCCCTTGGTTTTTGTGAACCATTCAGTGCTCCATTTGTTCTGACCAGTGTGACCGGTGTACATCCACGCACGATCACTCATCTTGACTTTCAGAGCTACTAGACACACAACAAATATATATATATATATATATATATATATATATATATAATTCACCATGTATATATTCATCAGTTGATCTACTTTGTCAATTTTATTACGTCCATGCAACCTACACTCTAATAGGTAATGATAGGTCCTAATCCCACCCGAGTATGTTTAGATTGGGTTCATTTTCCCATGCTATGCTCCGGATCCTACGCAAAATTTCGGCAGCACCTCCCCGCTGTTCTCCTGATACACGTCTCTGCAATAAACAGAGAGGATGTGTACCCGGAGAACAACCGGGGAGGCACTGACGAAATTTATGCGTCGGATCCGGAGCAAAGCATATGGGAAAATGAACCCAATCTAAACATACTCGGGCTATCCATGGATAGCGTTGGACAATTCGAAAGAATCAAGGTTATAAATATGCAAATGCATGCATATTTATAACTATGACGCTTTCGAACGGGAGACACATATTGGTTACGCATACTGATGATTCAAGACACATATATAGCCAGGTATCAAGTTTCATCGGAATAGATCAAATAATTAATGGGGGAGGAGGACATGTCATTTGTGCTCACCCACGAACGAAGGGGCAGAGCTCGTCAAACGCACGGCGAGGTCGTCGAACACCAAACCTCGCAGCGATGAAACAACTGCACATTTAAAACTACCCGATCAACACAATTATATAAGATGTTTTTCATAACAAAATCGAAAAATATATGACCTAACTAATAATTCACAAATATATGACCCCGCCGGCCTCTTGAAGGCCAAAGAACACCTTTTCGGGAGGTGTCGGGGGTCGGGGTGTCGTGTCGGTGTCGGGGTCGGGGTCTCGGGGTCGGGGTGCCGTGTCGGTGTCGGGGTCGAGGTGTCGGGTC
>NC_057802.1:576943412-576952564 GCF_018294505.1 Triticum aestivum
TCTTTGCCGTCAGCTTTTGGATAGCTGATAGCAAAGAGCTTCTTTGTCGTCTGCTAGCAGACGGCAAAGAGCTGGCAGATGGCAAAGTAGCTGATTCCAGTAGTGAGATCCATTTATTCTCTATGGCTTGCCGATCATCGGGCAAGTGAACCAATGTCCACACTTTGTTCTCATACATGGATTCCATCTCATATTTCATGGCCTCAAGCCATTTCGCGGAATCTGGGCTCATCATCGCTTCCTCATAGTTCATAGGTTCGTCATGGTCAAGTAACATGACCTCCAAAACAGGATTACCGTACCACTCTGTTGCAGATCGTACTCTGGTTGACCTACGAGGTTTGATAGTAAATTGATCTGAAGTTTCATGACCATCATCATTAGCTTCCTCACTAATTTGTGTAGGAATCACCGGAACAGATTTCTGTGATGAACTACTTTCCAATTCGGGAGAAGGTACAATTACCTCATCAAGTTCTACTTTCCTCCCACTCACTTCTTTTGAGAGAAACTCCTTATGTGGAAAGGATCCATTCTTAGCAACGAATATCTTGCCTTCGGATCAGTGATAGAAGGTGTACCCAACAGTCTCCTTTGGGTATCCTATGAAGACACATTTCTCCGATTTGGATTCGAGCTTATCAGGTTGAAGCTTTTTTACATAAGCATCGCATCCCCAAACTTTAAGAAACGACAGCTTAGGTTTCTTGCCAAACCACAGTTCATATGGTGTCGTCTCAACGGATTTAGATGGTGCCCTCTTTAACGTGAATGCAGCCGTCTCTAAAGCATAACCCCAAAACGATAGCGGTAAATCAGTAAGAGACATCCACTAGTAGAAAACAGGGATTTGGTTCGGTCAGAAAAGAGCATTAATCCCAGTTGCATTACGAACCGGGACTAATGTGAGCAGTAGTCCCGGTTCGAGTGGCTAGGGCACCGTACAGGCATTAGTCCGGGTTCAAATGGGACCTTTAGTCCCGGTTGGTGCCATGAACCGGGACTAAAGGGTGCGATGCCCATTAGTACCGGTTCGTGGCACCAACCGGTACTAAAGGTTAGACCTTTAGTCCCGGTTCGAGCCACCAACCGGTACTAATGGGGTTTGAGGCATCAGTACCGGTTCGTGGCACGAACCGGTACTAAAGGTCCCATTTTCAAACTCTACCCCCCCCCCCTGTGGATCGCCTTTTCAGTTTTGTAAAAAGCTAAATAAAATGATAAAAACTTCAAAAATTAAAATCCTTCCAGATGTAGTTATGTTACTACATGTACTAGTTAGGAAAATTTAAAAACTTAAATTTGGACATGTTTTGCAAAAAGTGTTGGGAAAATGTAAAACGCCTATAACTTTTGCATACGATGTC
Organism: Triticum aestivum; assembly: GCF_018294505.1. NCBI lineage: Eukaryota > Viridiplantae > Streptophyta > Magnoliopsida > Poales > Poaceae > Triticum > Triticum aestivum. Next base: position 576,944,780 of record NC_057802.1, read on the forward strand.
AGAAAAAAAGTATAATATATCAAAATGTTCAGCACAAAAATCCGCATCCGATTTTAACCGCCTACGGCCTGTTTGCAAATTTTTAGAATCCTCAAATTCTAAAAGGAAAAAAAGTTATGCTCAAATTTCAATTTTTTTTGAATTTTGGTTAAATCAGGTCAAACTACTTATTCAAGAAGTATTAGTGTTACTAAATAATTATTCAATAATATTAGTGTTACTAAATAATTATTACAGTTTTTTAGAATTTTGGTCAAATTTGGTCAAACTGTGGTCAAATCTGGTCAAACTGTGGTCAAACTATGGTCAAACTACTTATTCAAGAAATATTAGTGTTACTACATAATTATTCAAGAATATTAGTGTTACTAAATAATTATTTCAATTTTTTGAATTTTGGTCAAATCTGGTCAAACTGTGGTCAAACTATGGTCACACTACTTATTGAAGAAATATTAGTGTTACTAAATAATTATTGTTTTTTAGAATAGTAGTTTCAAACTCAAACAGTGAAACATGTGACTTCATGCTCAACCTAAACTCCTGAGGGTTAATAGGATTGCCATCTTTCTATTGTCAGGTAAACAGCAAGTGCAGACTTGGAAACAAGGGGGAATAGAACCCGAAAGTTAAGCGTGCTCAGGCTGGAATAGTCAGAGGATGGGTGACCGGCCGGGAAGTTAGATGATTTGGAATGATGATGGGTGATTAGAGATTAGAGGTTAAATTGAGCAGTGATGAGGGGTGATTAGAGATTAAATTGGAAATAATTCAAAAAAAATTAAAAAAAATTCAATTTTTTTTTCATAAAAATACCTTTAGTACCGGTTGGTGTTACCAACCGGGACTAAAGGTGGAGCTCCAGACAGCGGCCACGTGGACGGCCTTTAGTCCCGGTTCGTGTAAGAACCGGGACTAAAGGGGGGAGGCTTTAGTAACGACCCTTTAGTCCCGGTTCAAGAACCGGGACTAAAGGCCCTTATGAACCGGGACAAATGACCCTTTTTCTACTAGTGATCATAGATCACACCATATCTAATAAAGTACGGTTACGACGTTTGGGCACACCATTACGCTGTGGTGTTCTAGGTGGCGTGAGTTGCGAAACTATTCCACATTGTTTTAGATGAAGACCAAACTCATAACTCAAATATTCTCCTCCACGATCAGGTCGTAGAAACTTTATTTGCTTGTTACGATGATTTTCCACTTCACTCTGAAATTCTTTGAACTTTTCAAATGTTTCAGACTTATGTTTCATCAAGTAGATATACCCATATCCGCTCAAATCATCTGTGAAGGGCAGAAAATAACGTTACCCACCGCGAGCCTCAACACTCATCGGACCGCATACATCAGGATGTATTATTTCCAATAAGTTAGTTGCTTCCTCCATTGTTCCGGAGAACGGAGTCTTAGTCATCTTGCCCATGATGCATGGTTCGCAAGTATCAAGTGATTCATAATCAAGTGATTCCAAAAGTCCATCATCATGGAGTTTCTTCATGCGCTTTACACCAATATGACATAAACGACAGTGCCACAAATAAGTTCAATTAATCATATTACTTAAGAACTCCCACTTAGATAGACATCCCTCTAGTCATCTAAATGATCACGTGATCCAAATCAAGTAAACCAATTCCGATCATCACGAGATGGACTAGTTTTCAATGGTGAACATCACTATGTTGATCATATCTACTATATGATTCACGCTCGACCTTTCGGTCTCAGTGTTCTGAGGCCATATCTGCATATGCTAGGCTCGTCCAGTTTAACCCGAGTATTCTGGGTGTCCAAAACTGGCTTGCACCCGTTGTATGTGAACGTAGAGCTTATCACACCCAATCATCCCGTGGAGTCTCGGCATGACGAACTGTAGCAACGGTGCATATTCTGGAAGAACACTTATACCTTGAAATATAGTGAGAGATCATCTTATAATGCTACCGCTGTTCTAAGCAAAAAAAGATGCATAAAAGATAAACATCACATGCAATCAAAATAAGTGATATGATATGGCCATCATCATCTTGTGCCTTTGATCTCCATCTCCAAAGCACTGTCATGATCACCATCATCATCGGCTTGACACCTTGATCTCCATCGTAGCATTGTTGTCGTTTCGCCAACTATTGCTTCTACGACTATCGCTACCACTTAGTGATAAAGTAAAGCAATTACATGGCGATTGCATTTCATACAATAAAGCGACAGCCATAAAGCTCCTGCCAGTTGCCGATAACCGTTACAAAACATGATCATCTGATACAACAATTTATATCTCATCACGTCTTGACCATATCACATCATATCCAGCCCTGCAAAAACAAGTTAGACATCCTCTACTATGTTGTTGCAAGTTTTATGTGGCTGCGACGGGCTTCTAGCAAGAACCGTTCTTACCTACGCATCAAAACCACAACGATTTTTCGTCAAGTGTGCTGTTTTAACCTTCAACAAGGACCGGACGTAGTCAAACTCGATTGAACTAGGTATATCAGTAGCGCGGGGACCGGCGCTACTAATAAGGCGCTACAGCTAACCCGTAGCAGCAGAGCATGCACGCCCGCGCTACTGCTATACAAGTGTAGCAGCAGCGTGCTGCGTGGAAGCTCTCTACTGCTAATAGCTCTAGCGCGCTTTGGCTGGATGCGCTACTGCTACTGTCACGCTGCTGCTAACTTTTCTCCACTCGCTACTGCTAATTTTACTAGTTTTTGAAAAAAAATCTGCATATTTGTTTTGTATTTGAACAGGCTTTATACAAGAATCTTTAGCAGATACAAATGTCATCATGATACACATACAAATGGCTGCGAGACCACAAATGTAATCGTAGCATATACATACAAATAGTCTCATCGTAATCATCATCCAACACAAAGTGGTATCTCGTCATCATCTCGAAAATAGCGATACATGCAAGTCTCGAATAATTGCAACTACAATGTCATCCATCTAAACAATGGTATACGCGAGAAGAGCTATCACTATGAGTGAGAGCGGAACTATGCAGTACATGAGGCGGCGGTTACGAGTCCTCTATCGCGCTAGCGTGAACCTCAAGTAACCAGCTTCTCCTTCTTGTCTGCTTTTGAAGCCTTTATGGCTGGCACCCGAGACCCCATTCACTTGCGCCTGACACTCAGGCCACTCGTTGTACACCCCCGGAACCTTCCCTTTGTACACGACATAGCACTGCCATCTCGCGATCAAGAAACTAGGTACCTGTTAGAGATGCATCTTCATCAAGAGGATGTACAATCATATGCAACAAAATATACTAGAGCAACACGAAAAAGAAAGGGTTAGCAACTAGATGCAACATAAAGTACGCAAACTAATTAACTAGAGGTACGGAGGTCATCGTAGCCAAACTAACAAAGTAGCGTTACGCAAGTTCGTCAGGGATAGTGGACATCACAAAGTTTCATCACTACAGAAAGTATACAAGTTCAACCAACACATATTATCATCGTCGGCATCGTAAATCACTAGAAGTTCCATCCTTCCATATCATCGAGGATGGACCCTAGCTTCTTGAACGGCGTGAGGTCATGACGTTGCATGCCTATGTGAGTTCGGACGTCAGCTCGCGATATAGGGCCGTGGTGGAACATCCCCTTCTCATCGACGACTTCTTTCATGATGATCGTCGCAATGTCCCTTTGGATGCGAAAGAAGTCATCTCTAAGTTTATAATCCGCTTCTCCATGAGATTCTACCCACTTGTGGATATGATCATCATTTCTGCTTGTCATGCGAAGCTTTTGGTGATCCGTGCTGAACTCAGTCATGAGATGGAGGATGTAGAATCCATCTTTCTTGCTTGGTTTTGGGACATGGATGCAGCAGAAGTTAGTTCTATGCATGAAACCCATCTTCTTGTTCCTTTGTTTCCTGATCTGCATGTGGCCACCTCTAATGTTGAAGCCTTGGAGAGCATCATCTAGAATATTCATTATGTGGGTTTAGTCCTTCTTCTCGTAGTCTCTGGAAGGGTCGAAATACACGGCGTGGGAGACTCACGGGTAAAGAACGATAAGGACGGCGCGCCCGTTGCTGCGGGGAAAAGACACCTCAAATTATTCTCCATATGAGCGAGAAGGAATGATTGAAATGTACGAAAGGGTTGTCCGGAACTGACTTACTTTGGATGATAAGGCAGGAGGACAATTTCCTGGTGCTTATTCTGTACCATGAAGTTTTGGAGGTAGTCCCTAGCAGTTTCATGCTCAAAGTCGCCGAGACTCAAGAAAGACTCGTGCATGTAGTACGGATCCGCCACACAGATTTGCGAGACTTCTTCTCTCTTCATGACTGAGCTCATATGTAGCGCAAAAAGGCAGACGATTGTAAAATCGAGCCGCCTTGTCAGAAACATCTCAAAGATATGGTCAAACCGTAGGAAGAACACCTCCACGGGCCGTGTGTCGACGTAGCACTTCCCCTCAGGCACACGAGCCGCGTATGTCGGATATCCTGGATCCTTCGAGGCTAGTAGGCTTTTCTCAGTCGACAACACATGGTTGTGCAGTCTCCTGAGATCCCTTGATAGTGCCTCCAGCGGTTTCGGTGGTAGCATCGGCTCGCCCGTGAGATGGAACATGGCCGCACCTTTCATGGGTACACACTCTTCAGAATCCATCGTCTGGCTGCTATGTGCTCTGGCTTGTTTGGAGCGAGCTATCTTCCCCGATCTCTTCCTCTCCCTTTTCTTGGTCACACCTTCCAGACCATTCCTTAACCCCTGCCCCAGTGTTCCCGGGCTAAGCACTGTACGACCCCCAGCTAGTTGAGCCTGTGTTGAGGCGGCATCTTCAGGCGTGTCCTGTGAGGATTTCATGAAAAGAGACGTTTTGCAATCCCTGCTACGACCTTCCTACCCGGGCAGATCATCCATATCCTCATTAGCATGCTGATAGCCCGATTCGTCATATGGTTGACTCATCATACCTAAGTCACACTCATACGCGTTTGTATTGAGGAAACCCATTGGGTCGACCTCCGTCTCATCATCCATTCTCTATTCTAGAGGACCGATTACATCAGCCAGTACTATTGCACCCCCTTCATCACGTCATCCGCCGCTCTCACCCGGCACTACAGGAGCTGGTAATTGCGTAGGCGGGGTGGTGATCTCTGCACATGCTTGTTGATGTGTGGTTATTGGTGTGCTCTCGGCCGGCTCTAGATGAATAAGATTCTTCGGCCATAGCAGCACCCAACCCTTGTAGCTTCCAATCCACAGGGGGGGTCTCGTCGTCCTCTCCCACATGCTGTACTGGAGGAGGCAAATCCTCATGCCCCGATTTCACACTGGACAAGTTAACCCTGAAGTGCCTAGCGGGGATCGGCTGGTTGTGGAACGTGGGTTGCAAGGGGTTCATTATCATCCCCTTTCCCACATAGAGTATGGTGCACGGGGTTTCTTCGGCCTGCAAACACATGTCTGTGGCGTAAAACATCCGAAAGGCAAAAAATGGAATATTCTCTCTATATTTATATGTTGGTGCGACATGTAATTACTGTGTGGGCGTCGAGCTCAGCCAAAGACGAAGGCCCACCTAGCGCGCCAAAGACTGGGGACGGGCTGCTATGAGCGGGAGTGACTGCGAGAGGAGGCCCAGTTGCGTGAGGAAGTGATGGTGCGGTGGTGTTGTTGTTCACGGAGTTGCTCCCCACGAAACTGGGCAACGGGAAATCATGTCCCGTCTTGTCTGGATTTTCCTTCGTCCAGTTGATGATAGCTGGAACCAAGTTAGTAGCGAAATCATTTCTGCAGGCAGTTACAGCTGCATTGACTGCCTGCTGTAGCAACTCATTTTTCTCCTCGGCTGTTTTTTCGCGTCCTCAACTGCTTTTTTCTCGACCGCAAGCTTCACCTTCTCGTCGATGTCCACCCGACTAAAGTTCTTTTGCTGCTTCTTGGCCTCCGGGCCCTCGTTGTAAAACACCTTCCACGTGGCGCCGTCTCCAGCGCCGTGCACACAACCATATTGCGGCCGCTGGCCCAAAGGGAGTCCCTTAAGTTCGTTCAAGGCCCGATTGAGAGGGGTGTCCCACTTCGGCCTCATCGGAGAAGTAGGGCTTTTGGCTGCAAGCTGGTGTTGCTTCTCTTGCAGAAGGAGCGTGAACCGTTTAGGAATGTGTAGTCGACTAGATCTAGAGCTAAATGTAAGGTGGTAAAAGAATAATTACCAGTAGTCTAATCAATTTCCTCGTGATCTGGTCCATGTAAAAAGCCTTCTTTTCCTTGTCCCACTTGTAGCGGGCCCTGATGAAGTCACGCTCCAAGGGGTTGGTGAACTTCGCGAAGGGGTCTGGGATACCCGCGGCTTCACGTTCCGCATCCTCCTTATCCCATATAGGCCATTTACCAAGGTAGCCACGACTTCCGAGGCGATGCTTCCCCATGTTCCTTTGTTGAAGGCTCTTGAATTTCGCAACCTTAGCCTTGGCTGCCTTGGTAGCGCAAGTGTCCTTTGAAATTTTCGAACTCCTCTTCCGTAAGTGTCGGATTTTCCTCCAGAATCTTGGACAGGGGTTCCTCAGCCTCAATAGCTCGTTTCACCCTCCCTTTCCAGGAGGCCAAATCATTGCTGAACATGCCCATGGCGTGATTGTTAATCTTTTTTCATCTTTGGATCATCCCACGGTTGTTCTATGTTATCATCCCGGTCAGGGAACTTGAATCTCTTGTGCAACTTCATCAGGAGCAACTGCGTAAAATGTTCTTTACTCCTTAAGTCATCGTCGTTGATGACCGCGCATTCCCGTAGGATGCATCCTACTTGGTTCCCATAGCACTTGCGAGGTTCTTTCGGCTCTAATGGCTCAAACTTGCCAGGAGCCATCTTTGTGATCACCAGTCGTCCAATCCCTAGTTTGTTAGGTTTTCGTATCCTCTGCTTCTTCTGCTTCTTCTTTTCGGTAGCGGCATCGGCACCGGTACCTTCCCAGCTGGTATCTTCCCTGCCGGTACCTTCCCCGCCGGTCTCGGCGCCGCCATCGGTGCCGGCGCCGTCGGTGTCGATGTCGGCGTCAGTAACATTATCGAGGTCGACCTGCAAACCTTGACTTTGCAATTGCTTAGCAGTCAAATAGTCGTGGTACTCTTGTTCACCCTCATAATCCATCTCGCCTGCATCTTGGTCAGAAGGCCCAGTTTCTTCGTTGTTCGACATGTTTCCTATGATTAAGTCTCCTCGTTTAATTCTAAAACTATGAAAAAATGAGAAATGACATAAAAAAGAAATCTATGTTTGCCAGAATGTCGTTTCCCAGCAACTCCCAGCACTCGATATGCCTACTATCTAGCACAAATCATGCCAAAATTCACGGAAAATTTCGGCATGGCCTTTGCTAAAAAATGGACATATCGAGCGCCTGAAATCACCGGAACAGAAATGAATCAACATTACGGCGTAACATAGGCCACTCGGATCATTTACCCTGCACATAATCATCAAGTCCAAATTCCAAATATGACATGTCCAAAACATCACATGTCCACATATCACATGTCCACTTCAAATTTGCATATAAAAGGAAGAAAAATATAGAACTTGAAGAAAAAACTAGCTAAATTCATAACTAAATATATAACCTAATTAACCATCTGCCCTAACTAAAACCTAAGTAAATTAACCAAAAAACCCAGCTACCAGAGAGAGGAGCGGTGGGGGGCTTACAAAGGGTGCAGGCCCGACGACGGCCGAGGTTGGGAGGGGTCGGGGTCGGGGCCGAGCGCCGGGGCTGGAGCTGGTGTCGGGGTCG
>NC_057802.1:576952989-576957512 GCF_018294505.1 Triticum aestivum
GGGTCGGTCGGGGTCGGGGTCGGGGGCCGGAGCTGGCGCCGGGGTCGGGGTCGGGGGCGAGCGCAGAGGCGCGGCGAGGGCAGGGCTCCGGCGGCACGACGGGGGAAGAGAGAGTGTGAGGATTTGGGGGAAAAGAGGCGGGATGAAGAGAGGAGTGGGGATTTTGGGGGTTAAGTGGGCATAGCAGTAGCGCGTTTAGGCAAAAAGTGCTATAGCTACTCCAGGTAGCTATAGCGGTTTCGCGTAGAAACCGCTACTGCTATCTTGACTAGCTGTAGCTCTTTTCTCACAAAAGCGCTGCTGCTATAACCAGTACCTATATAACAGTTTTCCTATTTGTTTCCTTCTATTTTCTTTTCCTTTATTTTCTCTCACTTTTCTTTTCTTTTTTTCCGAGAGCAGTGAACGAAGGGAAGGCGATATATATTGCATCATTTGACGGTTAAATATGTATACAAAATAGGAACATATATATTACATTATTGGACCCATGCATAATAATGGCTAAGTGTGTATACAAAATAGGAACATATATATTACATCATTTGACTGATAACATACGGTTCCTCAGCGTTGACGCTTTCGTTTTTGAGTCAGCTTCTTTACCTTCTTGTTCGTTGAAGAATAATTGAGACCCTCATTGTGACTTTGCCTTTTCCATGGAGTACGATTTTTCTTAGGTAATGTAGTATTGATTCTTAAATTGACGTATACTTGATCATCATCGTCATCTTCCCTCATTGGGTTGCCGTACTGATCGTAATCTTTCTCGTTGGTGACTCCATCCATTCCAATGATGTTCCTTTTGCCTCTCCTCAGGACAACACAGCTGGGATTGCGCGGGTCGGTTATGAAGAAGCATTGTGTCACGTGCTTAGCGTGTACCCATGGCTGGTTTTTTGCGATAGCGTTCACGGTAGCGCTCTTGGCGTCGGGTATAGTCATGGTAGTGAAATTCCGGTTTTCTCTTTCGACATTCTTAGCCCATCTGACACGGAACATCATCGTGTTGTGTAGTCCCGAGTAGTCAAGCTCCCAGATCTCCTTGAACCTTCCATAAAATCTTTCAGTTGCGCCGTTGTCGCTGCCGGTCATGCATTCCATCGTCACCCCTGAGTTCTGATCATCACTGTCCATATCTTCGGCCTCCATGTAGACCGTGTATCCGTTGATATCGTATGCCTAATAGGTTACGAGGTTGGGTGATGGGCCATGTGCTAAGGCGTATATGAGCAATCCATCCTTTGAACCAATGCAGGAAAGTGGAGTTGTGCTCTCTAGTAACTTCGGCGTCCGTCCTGCATACCCCCCGGTCACGATACTTCTTTGCGATAATTTCTTTGTGCAGTGCCACGAAAGGATCTACCTCGTCTAGGTGTTGTAGCACTACCAAGTTTGCTCTGTCAAAGTCGTTGCGTCGATCTGAGTATGCCACGTGCAGTTCCCTGCGACCGTTGGAGTGACCTTCTCCTTCGAGCCTCCCATCGTGCTTGTTAACGGGAAAACCAACACAAACACCAGGCGGCTGGTCTGCGCCATATAGAAAATTCTCGCAGAAAGAGATGCACTCTTGTGTCAGATAGCCCTGCACGATGCTTCCATCCGGACGGGGCATGTTACGAACAAATCCTTTGATGATCCCATTCATCCTCTTAAACGGCATCATGTTGTGCAGAAATGACGGCCCCAGGTCTATTATGTCATCCACAATATGGACACACAGATGCACCATCACGTCAAAGAACGCGGGCGGGAAGTACATCTCAAGCTCATTCGGTATCACAATGATCTCTTCCTGTAGCCTTCAGAGCTGCTTCACACTGATCGACTTTTGAGAGATGACGTCGAAAAAGTTGGAGAGACCAATAAGCGTGTCACGGACGTGCTTGTCCATTATCCCTCTAAGGGCAACAGGTAGTATCTGCGTCATCATCACATGACAGTCATGGGACTTCATCCCGCTGAACCTTTTCTTGTCCGTGTCTAGATATCTGCTTATCTTGCCACAGTAACCGGAACTAACTTTGACTCCAGTAAGGCACTTAAAGAATTGATCGATCTCAGCCTGACTTAAGGTGAAGCAAGAAGGGGGCAATAATCCTCTTTCTTTATTTTCTTGCCCTTCTTCTCCCGTGCCTCTGTCACCGTCTCTGTCTCGTCTGACTTTTTACGGGGCGGGATGTGCACATCTTCCCTGATATTCAAATCTTTCAAGTCTTTTCTTGCCTTCGGCCCATCCTTGGTCTTATCCGGCATGTTCATCAGTGTCGCGAGCAAGCTCTCAAGGACATTCTTACAGATATGCATTTGATCAAGGCAATGAGGTGTATCGAGTTTGTGCCAGTACTCCAAGTCCCAGAACACAGACCTCGTCTTCCATACCTTCAGCAGCAGCTCTGGCGCCTTTTTCATCGTCTTTCCCGGTGCGGGGTAATCCTTCCAGTTTTTCAACAGCTCATCGATTTCGGCGCCGCTCTGCTTACGTGGAGGCCCTCGATGCTCAGCGTGACCATTGAATAGATGTCCACGGTTTCTCCATGGGTCGTCCTGTTCGAGCCATCTTCGATGCCCCATGTACACGATTTTCCCAGACCCGCCATCTTTCCTTGACGTTAGCTGCTGAGACGTCGTATCATCCATGCACCGCGTGCATCCGCAATATCCATGGCACACCTGGCCTGCGACATATCCGTAACCGAGATAGTCGTGCACCGTCGTGATCAGCGCGGCTCTCATGTAGAAATACTCACCTTTGCTGGCGTCCCATGTCTTGGCCGGTGTTTTCCATAACGTGTCTAACTCCTCTTGAAGTAGCCCAGATACAAATTAATATTATTTCCTGGTTGTTTCGGCCCTTGAATAAGCATGCTCATGTGAATGTACTTCGACTTCATGCACAACCAGGGGGGAGGTTGTACATCCATACAAACACGAGCCATGTGCTATGGTTGGTGTTATGGTTGTCAAACGGATTCATGCCATCGGTACACGCGCCGAGCACGATGTTCCTTGCATCACATTGAAAATACCGATAGAAGCTGTTCAACGCTCTCCACTGGCTTCCATCCTTGACGTGTCTCAGCTTCGGATCATCTCCATCGTCGGGCTTCTTCCTCTCCGCGTGCCAGCGCATTAGCTTTGCTTCCTTGGGATCTAGGAAATACCGCTGGAGACGGGGAGTGATCGGTAAGTGCCATACAACTTTCTGGGGACATTTCTTCCCGGCCTTCTTGTATCGAGAAGCATTGCACACCGGACAACTTGTTTTTCCGAGTGCTCCTTCCGATAAATTATCCAATCGTTGATGCATGCATGGTATCTAACATGCGGTAGATCAAGAGGGCGCACGATCTTCTTGGCCTCATCAACACTAGTAGGACATAGATTCCCTGCGGGAAGAACATCCTTTAGGTACTTGAGATGCTCATCGAGGCTAGTGTCGGTCCATTTGTTTTTAGCCTTCGTCTTCAGGAGTTGGAGCGTGAAACTCAAGCGGGTCACCTCAGGATTGCAACCATCATACAATGAAGTGTTCGAGTTTACCACCAGTTGCTCTAGCTTAGCCTCCTCTCTAGAAGCAGCTCTCTCAGTACTCGTCTCCTTGCGAAGCAGTGCTTGAACATGAGGGTCCCGCACGATTGAACTTAGTAACGACGAACTCTGCTGCGTGGAGTCCATGTTCTCTCTGCCGCCATGTCCGGCCTCTTCCCCTCCACCATTATCGATCATCTCTTCGTCTTGCCCCGTGTCGTCATTGCCTACCCCGTCGGCGTCCTCAACATCGTCATCCTCATCTTCAATTATCCACCGAGTATAGCCATCCATGAAACCAGTCATGAGCGGGTGCGCTTCGACACGACCATCGTCATAGGGGTCGAGCCAAACTATTCCTTTGCATTTTCGACACGGACATAAAACCTCTGTCCGGTTATTTTCTTTCATGTCCTGCACCGACCGCAACCACCTGTCCACCATCATTCCACTGACCACCATGAACGTCTGCACGGTAATAATAAACAAATTGATTATAAAAATGCGTGCATGCATCAAAGTCATACAAAAATTCAGCATGACCTTCCTTAAAAATAGGACATATATATCTAGAGTTTGCGCGGAATTCGCCGAAACATAAATAAATCGACATTTCGGCAAAACATAGGCAACTCAAAAGCACAAATTGGCGTCAACTCATGCCCCCAACACACAATTTCCATCATATTGCCCAATTATCATATCACACACACATACACATATTTCCATTTTGCAAAAGCATGAAATTTTAATCACCTCTATCTTGAGATCGAGCACACGGTGGAGATGATGATGTAGGGAGATCAAAAGTGCACAAAGCTCTTCTTGACAAAGATAGATCTAGTTAGGGGGCAAATAGGTGACTTAACTAAATGCTACATCTACCTAGCTAGCTAATTTGGGAGGAGACAACTTCAACTAGTGGAGGGGGAAGGAAAAAGAGAAAGGAGATGCATTAATGGAGGTGGTGTAGTTAGCTAGGAGTAATGAAG
>NC_057802.1:576957823-576960593 GCF_018294505.1 Triticum aestivum
GAGTAATGAAGAGAGAGAAAGGTAGGTAGAAGAGGGAGAGTAATTAATGGGGGGAGAAGTATTGAGGAAGAAGAAGAGTGAGAGAGGGAGGATGTGGGAGGTAGGGGAAATGGAGGAGAGGAGATGGGGGGGAGGGAGGGTGGAAAAAGGTGGTGGGGTGCTGCGTCTTAGCAGTAGTGCGGGAGGAAAAACGCGCTAATGATAAGAGCGTAGCAGCAGCGCGCTTTTCTCACACGCGTTACTGCTAAACGGGGCCAACCGTGTGGAAAATTTCAAAATTAGCAGCAGCGACGTGAGTAAAAAGTGCGCTACTACTATTGCATTAGCAGTAGCGCACATCGTGACACCGCGCTACTGCTAAACTTAGGTTGTTGGTTACTGTCGGTCGATTTTTGTAGTAGCGCGGTTTAGCCCTCACGCACTACTGCTAAATCTGCATCAGTAGCGTGTTTTTCGTAACCGCGCTACTGCTAATTAGCAGTAGCGCCTCTTTTTGTACCGCGCTGCTGCTAAGATTCTGTGTATAAGGTTTTTCCTAGTAGTATAAAGTTGGAGAAACAGACACCCACTAGCCACCTGTGTGCGAAGCACATCGATAGAACCAGTCTCATGAACATGGTCATGTAATGTCGGTCCGGGCCGCTTCATCAAACAATACTGCCGAATCAAAGTAAGACGTTGCTGGTAAGCAGTATGACTATTATCGCCACAACTCTTTGTGTTCTACTCGTGCATATAACATCTACGCATAGACCTGGCTCGGATGCCACTGTTGGGGAACGTAGTATTTCAAAATAATTCCTACGATCACGCAAGATCTATCTAGGAGAAGCATAGCAACAAGCGGGGAGAGTGTGTCTACGTACCCTCGTAGAATGAAAGCGGAAGCGTTTAGTAACATGGTTGATGTAGTCGAACGTCTTCGCGATCCAACCGATCCAAGTACCGAACGTACGGCCCCTTCGCGATCAGCACACGTTCAGCTCGATAACGTCCCTCGAAATCTTGATCCAGTTGAGGTCGAGGGAGAGTTCCGTCAGCACGACGGCGTGGCGATGGTGATGATGAAGTTACCGGCGTAGGGCTTCGCCTAAGAACTACGACGATATGACCGAGGTGTGTAACTATGGAGGGGGGCACCGCACACGGTTAAGAGAAACTTGTGTATTCTAGGGTGCCCTCCCGCCCCCGTATAGAAAGTAGGGAGGGGGAGGCCGGCCGGCCCTCCTAGGGCGTGCCAGGAGAGGGGAATCCTACTAGGACTCCAAGTCCTAGTAGGTTTCCACTGAAGGAAGAGGGGGGAGAAGGAAGGAAGAGGGGGAAGGGAAGGAAAGGGGGGCGCCGCCCCCTTCCCCTAGTCCAATTCGGACCCAAGGGGGGGGCGCGGCCAGCCCCTCTTGGCCCTTCCTCTCTTCCCACTAAGGCCCATCGAGGCCCATTAGTTCCCCCGGGGGGTTCCGATAACCCTCCGGCACTCCAATAATTATCCGATACCTCTCGGAACTCATCCGGTGTCCGAATAATATCGTCCAATATATCAATCTTTATGTCTTAACCATTTCGAGACTCCTCGTCATGTCCGTGATCTTATCCGGGACTCCGAACAAGCTTCGGTCATCAAATCACATAACTCATAATACAAATCGTCATGGAACGTTAAGCGTGCGGACCGTACGGGTTCGAGAACTATGTAGACATGACCGAGACACATCTCCGGTCAATAACCAATAGCGGAACCTGGATGCTCATATTGGCTCCTACATTTTCTACGAAGATCTTTATCGGTCAAACCGCATAACAACATACGTTGTTCCCTTTGTCATCGGTGTGTTACTTGTCCGAGATTCGGTCGTCCGTATCATCATATCTAGTTCAATCTCGTTACCGGCAAGTCTCTTACTTGTTCCGTAATGCATCATCCCACCACTAACTTATTAGTCACATTGATTGCAAGGCTTATAGTGATGTGCATTACCGAGAGGGCCCAAAGATACCTCTCCGATTCACGGAGTGACAAATCCTAATCTTGATCTATGCCAACTCAACAAAAACCATCGGATACACCTGTAGAGCATCTTTATAATCGCCCAGTTATGTTGTGACGTTTGATAGCATACTAAGTGTTCCTCCGGTAGTTGGGAGTTGCATAATCTCATAGTCAGAGGAACATGTATAAGTCATGATGAAAGCAATATCAATAAACTAAACGATCATTAATGCTAATCTAACGAATGGGTCTTGTCCATCACATCATTCTATAATGATGTGATCCCGTTTATCAAATGACAACACATGTCTATGGCTAGGAAACTTAACCATCTTTGATTAACGAGCTAGTCAAGTAGAGGCATACTAGGGATACTCTGTTTGTCTATGTATTCACACATGTACTAAGTTTCCGGTTAATACAATTCTAGCATGAATAATAAACATTCATCATGATATAAGGAAATATAAATAACAACTTTATTATTGCCTCTAGGGCATATTTCCTTCAAGCCCATCCACGCGGGCGCCGCCACGCACCCAAGGCACCCCACGCAGCCGCCGCAACATCACCACACGCCCGAGCCACCGCCACGGCCACGCGCCTCGCCGCCGCGGAGCCCCACACCAGCACCGCGCCCCCGAGATGATGTTGCAGCCCGCGCTGAGGACCACATATGAGGAGGATGAGTGGCCTCACTGCCGCCCGGGCATTGCCCGGTGGCGCCCTCCGGCGGCAGCGGGGTGGGAGGGGTTGACTGGGGCTAGGGTTTCGCCCAGCCGC
>NC_057802.1:576960952-576968557 GCF_018294505.1 Triticum aestivum
CTTCACACCCGATCTGATAGCTGCAAAAAAGGCAAACATGTTATATACTTTTGACAAAATCATTGTGTTGCTAACAATAGACTTACTGATTACAAGAGGGAGATTGGAAGAAAGCTGAGAGAATTTCGAGCACTATGAACAACAGTTGTGAACCTTGTAGATGCAATCGTCCCCGGTACAAGGCGATCACACAGTAGATCGAATCATTCATACTACTATGCAACTGTGTGCTGCAATGAAGCGTAGGAATTTGACTTATATTCTTTCAGAACAGAAAATATGCCACACATTGCTGTCAGGTTCACAACATTATTCTTCGCATCCCAACTGGTATCTATTTTGACTCACATTCTAGTTGGTCAAGGTTCAACCAGTTACCGGCTCTGAGTACTAGCTAATTGACCGTGTGTTGCATCGGGGGTATATATCGAACATGTCTAACATATATCTTTAGGGCAGTATTGCGACTTTCTTTTATGGAATCCCTTACTTTATTGTTATAAATCACCCTCCAGTTTCCTCTTTGTCTTGGTCGTCTTTGTATTCTTCTTCTATGTCGTTGTGTTAACATAAAGAGAAGCTGACATGGATTAGTTGGAAGATGCAATAAAGAAAAAAATGATTTACAAAGTTACTATGTGTGAGCGGAAGAGGAGTTTGTCTCAGCAACTATTGTGAAAAACAAAGACTGCATACATAATTAAAGGACGCCGATAACTACCACACGTGTGGTATATTAGGCATCCGCCAACACATCGTGTGTGGCGTGAGCACAAGGCAGCCCACACGGTTTGTGTGTGGGCGGGCATTAGAATTGCCCACACGTATGGGCGCAGCTACTTCGTGCCACACGCCCAACAAGTACTACTCATCTCCACCTCGCGCGTGTGGCACGAAGCAAGAATGCCCACACGTCCTGGCGCAGCTACGTTAAGTACCCGCGGGATGATGATTTAGTTGCCATCCGGGATGGCAGATGTAGTTATCCGGAATGGCAAGTGTAGTTGTAAAAGTATGGCAACTCTATCTGTTTTGGTTAACTATAGCTGTCATGTCTAATTTATGGTAGTTGCCGCGTGTAATCAAATCGTAGTTGCCGTATGTGATTAACTACTTGCCACATATGGTCAAACAGTAGTTGCCATGTGTGTTTACCTAGTTGTCACGTGTGGTCCAAGCATATGGTTAATCACAATTGCCATGTGTGTTTATCTGGTTGCCACGTACGCGCAACTGCAGCTGCCGTCTAGCAACGAATTATAGTTGCCATGTGTGTTTACCTAGTTGCCACGTTCGCGTAACTGCAGTTGCCATCCACAACGTAGGAGTCGTCGTGTGGGCGAAAAGCAGTTCGCCCACACGCGCATGGACTAGGTGGTGGCTGTGTGGGCAGAAACTATTTTCGTGTCAAGATTCGTGCAAACTGCATTGGACGATGATTCAAGCGTGTGGGCGAGTTGGAGAAGTGCCACACATGTGGGCGTTAGTGTTTCCGTAATTAAAATGTATCATGTGTATGAATTCACGATTAAACCAAGGAATCGAATCACGAACGGTTGGTTTCTCAATCAATAACACATGTTTGTCCATCACATGCATGCATGCATGTAGTTCCTTGATCATCAGCTGGATGCAGTGCAAGACTCGCAGTTTTCCATCACACTTTGCCATCACGTGAAACTATGGACGCTCACAAGAGACGTACGCCGGCGCCGGCCATATCATGATCATGTCGTTGTCATCGAACAGCTCTTGCAGTGTGCACTGAAACTTGTGGCCGCTGTCATCTGCCGTGGCGCCGCCCATGGTGCAGGCTATCGCACAACATGCCGATGCAGCCATTGCCTCAACTGACACAGGATGTGCCACTGAAGCGAAGGACACGGCGGCTGACGCCAGCCGCATCGGATGCTGCCATGCCGATTGCACCCGTTCTCACTGGTGACGGCTATCACGGAGACCGCGTCGCTTAGTGCAACCGAGGCACTTTCCGGCTACTGGGCCATTCTCAACATACAGTACCACCTCAGGGACCGCGTATATGCTCAACTCGGACCAAAACACCGAGCTCCATCTCTGCACGGATAGCGTCCTCGTTCCAAACGGCAGACTCGGAGTCCAGGTAGCTCTCCCCCGTTCACGCTAGCACTTCGACATTGCTTCCTCCAGTAGAAGAAGGAAGGGCCTTAAAAGCTTGTACTTGGAGCTCACCCGCTACAGCCAGCGCCGCCGCCTCGAAGATCGCCGCCAGCCAAGCTCTCGGTCAAGCTGGGCCTTCTCCGCAGCCATATTTTCCTTCCCTTCTCCTGCTGCTCCTCCGTGACCTCCCCCTCGTCTCGTTTTCTCGGTATAGAGAGCCATGGCGCTGCCCGAGTTGCAGCTTCACCGCCGTCCCAAGTCGCCGCCGCTCGCCAGCAGGCCGCCCATCGACGGATCCACCCATCCGCCCCTGGAACCTGCCTCCCGCCGCATATCCAGTCCAACTCCGACCGCTGCACCACATCCCGTCGTTTCCTTGCATCGGCCGGAACCTCCGCCCTCTCTGCGTCGAACTGGATTGAGCGCTGCCGCGTTGACCCAGCTGCGCCGCCCTACCTCAAAAATAAAAAAATATTCATGTTTTTTTTGAAAAGCAAAACTAAAGCCGATTGACAGACTATTTCATGAACCATTACTCTTCCATTAGATGAAAGAATTTAAGATAGTTTCTTCATCGTTCACACTTCTTGCTCCAAAAAGCAATAATAGTATAACCTTATTACTAATGTTTATCAAAACTACGTATATGAAATGGTCCGTAATGGCACACAAAGTAGGTTTTACGGAAAAAAATTGCCCGTTGCAACGCACGGGCACTTGTACTAGTAATTATTAATAATAAAGTAGATCGGGTTTCTGGTCGTCCGTCGGCACTAGCGATTTTTGCACTTTTTGCATAAAAGCCCTTGACTTTTATAAACATAAACCCGCAGTCCAAAATAAGTGAGGAAAAAAGGATTCAACAATTCGGCGCTACGCGCTCCTGCCTATTTCATCATACGTTCCAATTAATAGCCCCACGTTTACATCGAATCCTAGCAACTTATATACGTTCACGAGTTATAAAATCAACATGCCAACAAAACTAGGATGAGATATGGTTCATCTGTAGCTGAAGAAAGGTCCCTGATAGAGAAAAAAAATTGGAGCAAAAAAGAGGAGAGGCGCACCACCAATGGAAATGAGCAAAGAAAGATACCAAAAATTCGTAGTCCGACGAGCAGGACGCTGCCTTCAGGCCCGCCACAGCCGCTGGGTCCGGGAGGGTGGCCAGCGAGGAGAGGGGACGATGTGTCGGCCTCCCAGGTTGGGGCTGGCTGCGGTTGGCCTCCGGGCATGCCCGAGGCCGAGGCCGAGGTGGAGCAAAGGGGGCCCCGGAGCTCGCGGACCGGAGCTCTCCTGCTCCCGTTGCTTGATCCCGTCAGGTGCGTCGGCGACCTGCAGAGAGACGGCCATGGCGGGGGAAAATCAGAGAACAGGTAGCAGGGAAAGAGGGTAAACAAGCGAAGGGAGGTGGGAGTAGCGGTGCCGGGGCTTCAGCGACGCAGGGACTCGGACTGGAGCGGCGTGGTCGAATGGATCTGGTTGTGTCGGGTTCATCCATGGCGGCTGGGACATGCTGCTCGAACAGAGAGAAAGAGGGGTGAGAGAGAGAAAGAACGCGAGAGAAGGGAGAGGGAAACAGCGGCAGGGCTCGCCGGAGCACATGGGGGAGCGGCGGAGGCTGTCTTCATTGGCGGCGAGCTTGATGGCCGAAGCTGCAGCACGGGCGGCGAGTGGCAAATGGTGGGGATCGGGGAACTTGTCCTGTGGTGACGGCGCTGAGGGAGGACGAGGAGGAGATTGGGAGGATCGACCGAGTGGGGCTGATGCGGTGCGGCTGGCTAGGGTGCTAGGGCGAGCTGGGCCTTGGGCCGGCTAGCTGCCTGCTGCTGAGCTTTTGCAACGCAGGGAAGCTGGGCCTGCTCTATTCTCGCGTGCGTCGCTGATGGAAACAATCGATCCTGTCTCTCAAAAAAGTAAACAATTGATCTTTTTTTAAAGGAAATATCTAATCAATTATCATTACGCGAGGAGCACATGTGGAGGAAGGTGAGGCGTGTGTGTGCGTGCCCTCAACGAAAAGAGCATGAATCTACTGCTGCCTGATCTGCTAGCTCACACGTGCTTCTACGGCTAGACATACATGTCCTGCTACTGCTAATCAACCTCATTCTGTTCGACAAGCTTTGTACATGTCTTACTTATGGCGAAAATCGATTTAGTGCCTTCGTCGACGGTCGAGGTTCGTCAGCGTCTACAGTGATCCATGGCCCGATGTCTTCACTGTCACCATTTAAGCTTCATCAACGCACTAGTCGAAAAATGTGCTTTCGTTCAGGCCTGGCCAGCCCATTAGTCCCGGTTCTGCCATGAACCGGGACCAATGGAGGCATTTGTCCTGGTTCGTGAGCCCAGGGGACCGGCCGGGGCCTCGTGGGCATTGGTCCCGGTTCGTCTAGGCCCATTTGTCCCGGTTCTTGGCACGAACAGGGACCAATGGGGCTCGCTCCTGACCCACAACCATTGGTCCCGATTTGTGGCAGGAACCGGGACAAAAAGATGAACTTTAGTCCCGGTTCCACCCATGAACCGGGACAAATGAGTTGCCTATATATACCCCATCGCCGGCGAGCAGAGCACTCCACAGTGCTCTGTTTTTTGCTGGCCGGCGAGGAAGGGCATTTGGGTGCTCTAGCTCACCTCTTATGCATGTGAGGTGTTCGATGAAATGCCCGAGCCACACTAGTTAAGTTTTCTCCTCTCGAAGCTCGACCTCCGAGCTCCATTTTTTTGAGATTTGTCTAGGTTTAGCGGTTCTTCAGGCCCCGTCCTCGTCTTCACCGCCGTCGATCGCCCGCGCCGATCTCGTCGCCGGCACCACCGTGGTGAGCCTCTTGTTCTTATCTCAAGCACACTACACAGTTCTACAGAACTCTACCTTGGTGACCCCGTATGTCGATGAACACAAGAACAGTCTGCGCTCCAAACACCCGAAGCAGTGCGACGACTGGATTACATGTGAACACATCAGGACTTTCAGCAGTTGGTTGGAAACACGTCTCAGAGGTGACAACACTGTTTGAGATGAGCTGTACTCGTTGTCCAGGGGACCATCTTCGACTGTATTGACTTACAAAGGATACGAGATAAATGGGAATACATTTTACATGATCGCCCAAGATCAAAAGAGCACCAACCAAAACAGCGGTGTCCGCTTTGATGCAGCAACCGAGAGGGGAAAGGACACATATTATGGTTACATAGTGGACATATGGGAACTTGACTACGGACATGATTTTAAGGTCCCTTTGTTTAAGTGCAAATGGGTCAATCTGTCAGGAGACGGGGTACATGTAGACCCATAGTACGGAATGACAACAGTGGATCTGAACAATCTTGGGTACACTGACGAACCGTTCGTCCTAGCCAATGATGTGGCACAGGTTATCTATGTGAAGGACATGTCTACCAAACCGAGAAAAAGAAAAGATAAGGAAGTGAATACATCATACGATGAGCCAAAGCATCACATAGTTCTTTCAGGAAAAAGGGACATCGTGGGAGTGGAGGGCAAGACAGACATGTCTGAAGATTATGAAAAGTTTCATGAAATTCCTCCCTTCAAAGTCAAGGCTGACCCAAGCATACTGATAAACGATGAAGATTATCCATGGTTAAGACGCAATAAGCAAAGCACACAAGCGAAAAAAAGTGAAGACTTTCTCTCCACAACTATTATGATGATACCATGCCAACTTTCAACCTTTTCGTAGTTCATTTGAAATGCCTGTTGTAACAGACGAGTTTCCATATGAAATCCTGATACTTCGAAACAGATTGTCCGTTTTGTACACGAAGTGCATCCAGTTTTTGCCGTAACCCTCTTTATTTTCTTGCACATGTTATGTGGGTGAAATGATGATACCATGCCAACTTTCAACCTTTTCAGAGTTCATTTGTAGTGCTTTTCAATTTCATGGTCTTATAGCTCAAAATAATCAGTAAATGCATGGAAAATAACAAATTAAGTCAGAAAGGGTTGAAAATTGATGATGTGGCTTTGGGTGGTGCATTTTGAACACAGAAAAACTATGGAGTTCAAATAAGTTCTAAAAAATGAAATCCCTTTGTAACAGACGAGTTTCCGTATGAAATCCTGATACTTCGAAAGAGATTGTCCGTTTTGTACACGAAGTGCATCCAGTTTTTGCCGTAACCCTCTCTACTTTCTTGCACATGCTATGTGGGTGAAATAATGATACCATGCTGATGACCCACAAGTATAGGGGATCTATCGTAGTCCTTTCGATAAGTAACAGTGTCGAACCCAACGAGGAGCAGAAGGAAATGATAAGCGGTTTTCAGCAAGGTATTCTCTGCAAGCACTGAAGTTATAGGTAACAGATAGTTTTCTGATAGGATAATTTGTAACGAGCAACAAGTAATAAAAGTAAATAAAGTGCAGCAAGGTGGCCCAATCCTTTTTATAGCAAAGGACAAGCCTGGACAAACTCTTATATAGAGAAAACACTACAAAAAAAAGACACATCCGTGACATTTTGGGCCGAACGAATTTTTTTTCTGTCATACATATGACACTTCTATGACGATAATTGTGACAAAATCCGGTATCATCATAGATGTGGTGGGCTCCTACTTCTATGACAAAAAATCATGACAAAAAATGGGCTTTTCGTCCTGGGCGGGCCAGAGACGCAGCTGCATGACATTCTTTGGGCCGTCCATGAAGGAAAAAACCATGGTAGAAGCGAGGGCGAGGAAAATTTCGGGGAGTTCCCGGTTACGGTGGGAGGTCGGGGGCGAGCGATGCGCGTTTCTCTTGTACACGTACGCGCGTGTGTGCGAGGCGTTGGCTCTAACTGAACCCGAGCGAGGCGTTGGGCTCTAACTGAACCCGAGCGATTGCACTGCAGGCTACGCGTTACTGAACCCGAGCGATCGATCGATGGCTGTTAACTGAAACCGATCGAGCGATTCCTTCGCTACTGCTGGTAAATGAAGCCGATCGATGCTGCCTCTGGATGAATAGTGAGCGTTGCTGGGGGAGTTTGGATGAACAGTTCCCGGTGGGGGTGGATGAACAGGACCCCGTGGTGTTGCCTCTGAATGAACAGGACCCCGATCGATCGAGCCTGTTGGGGCTGGATGAACAGGACCCCGTGGAGGGTAGGATGAACAGGACCACCCCGTGGAGGGCAGAATGAACAGTAGACGGTGGAGGGCTGGATGAACAGTAGCCCGTGGAGGGGTGGTTGAACAGGAGCCCGTGGAGAGGGCTGGTTGAACAGTAGCCGGTGGAGTAGCGCGTGGTGGAGGCTGGATGAACAGGAGCCCGTGGATGAACAGTCGCAGGTGGAGGCTGGAGGAGGTCGACGATGGATGAACAGTAGCCCATGGAGGCTAGAGGGGGTCGACGGTGGAGATGAACAATATCCCATGGAGTCCCTTTTACGGTACGCCACACCCGTCCCGATGAACAGGACCTCCGTTTCGACCGTAGCG
>NC_057802.1:576968567-576969312 GCF_018294505.1 Triticum aestivum
TCCAACACAAGTCCGTTTCCTCTGTTTTGCGGTACGCCACACCCCTCCCGATCAGCAGGACCCCCGTTTCGACCGTAGGAGGTCCGTTTCCTCCGTTTTGCGGTACGCCAGACCCCTCCTGATGAACAGGAACCCGTTTCAAATGTGGCCAGTTGAACACAAGGCCGTTTCCTCCGTTCTGCGGTACGCCAGGCCTCGTTTCCATTGGATGTTCCGTCCAAGCCCTCTCGATGAACACGACGACGCATTCCGTTCCGACCCAGCCGGTTGGCTCCCCATGAACACGACGACGACGCTGTTTCTCCGTTCCGACCCAGCCATGTACACGAGCCCTGGCCCTACGTATGCGCGAGTAGGCGTTCGAGACCTCGCCCGTATGTACACATACGTGGCCGTATTTTCTTTCTTGCACCCTGGCCGCTGTACGTACGTGTACATACTACGTGTGCGCCTCTACTACGACACGTACGCGCCTCTACTACGACACGTGCGCGTCTCTACATCCACCAGTATATATGTACGTACACGTTCGCGACCAGAATGACAACCCTACGTACGCTTCGACCAGGTGGGTCCCGACTGTCAGACACTTCCTTGCCTGCGAAGATGTAGCTGGTGGGTCCCAGCAGTTACGGGGGCGAATCTTTTTTTTGCCCGGACGCACTTCCTTGCGTGCAAAGATGTAGCTGGTGGGTCCCAGCATTCAGGGGAAAACGTTTTTTTCGCGAAATACAGTGGCCCGTCC
>NC_057802.1:576969453-576970124 GCF_018294505.1 Triticum aestivum
GTGGGTCCCAGTTGTCAGGTGGAGGAATAATTATTTTCCGCGTAATAAGGAGGCACTTCCTTGCTGCGGCAGTGGACCCAGTTGTCAGCCTCTCCACGTACAGTCCACGTCCGATGGAAGTCGTTCCTTGACCACGTTGACCACGCTGCGCCGAGAGCACCAGGGCGGTGCACGACGGCGAGGCCTAGGAAGGGGACGACGGGGAGCCGGGGAAGACGCGGCAGTGGAAGCCCGCGCTGAGAGGAGTACCAGGGTTCACTGGTTCGGCTGCGGTGTGAGGCTACCGTCGCTACAGGGTCTGGCCAGCGGTGGGAATAGTAGGGGGCAGTGAGGCCTCCGCGGCAGCACAGCCGGCCACGGGAGGCAGGGGCATGCAGCACGACCGGCGCTGCTTTGGGCGGCTGGAGCAAGAAGACGAGAGGTTGAAGAAGCACTACGGCCGTTGGATGGACATCGTACGGTCACTGGAGCTAGAATCGTGCATATTGACTAAGTTGACAAAGCCCTCCGTCCCCGTCAACTTAGTAGGCCCACAAGTCAGCCTGCCACTATACCGGGTCCCAGCTAACAGGGGGAGTATTCATTTTTTTGTGCGTAATAAGGAGGCACTTCCTTGCGTGCGAAGATATAGCTGGTGGGTCCGAGCTGTCAGCGGCGGTAACGTTTTTTCA